>NC_133310.1:3641916-3745173 GCF_012295235.1 Primulina huaijiensis | reverse complement strand
GATACCTAGGGGATCATGGGGCGATGCTACTAGACGCTCTTACCATGATCCGATGGGTGCAATCAGAAATGAGTTCTGACATTCTTGATCAAGGTGTTGATGAAAAGAATGGGGCTAACTAGGGTAAGCCCGAATAAGAATAAATGTTATTCTGAATCACAAGGAGTTGTGAACCCACGGCTAGCTGTATCCCTGAACCATTGAGGGTCACACAAGTACTGGATCATTTGTTCCCGTTGAGAGAATAAATTCAAGTAGTTGAATTTATATATTATAGTAAATTCAAGGAGTTGAATTTATGATAATTAAATTTTGAGAGAATAAATTCAAGATGTTGAATTTATATTATGATATAGTAAATTCAAGGAGTTGAATTTATGATAATTAAATTTTGAGAAAATAAATTCAAGGAGTTGAATTTATGAGATTGTAAATTCAAGAAGTTGAATTTATGAAATTTGGAGAAAATAAATTCAATGAGTTGAATTTATAAAATTTGAGAATTTAATATATTAAACTCAAATGTTGGGTTTATTAGATATTAAATTTTGGAGGTGATATAAATTCAAGGAGTTGAATTTATAATTTAAATAATAAATTCAAATGTTGAATTTATAATGATTTAATTTATTAAACTCAAAAGTTGAGCTTATTAATTAATAAATTAAATATGGTGGATAATATGTTAATGGGCTTGTAGGAGTACAAGTCCAACATATTAAATAATTAAAGTTGTTAATGGACCTTAATTAATTGATTAAATTAGTGTGACTAACCCAATTAATTAATTAAGCCCATTAATGTTAATTAAAGGGCCCAATTATTATACTATAATAATTAGGTCATGGATTATTATAAATAGGGATTGAGAGTCAAAACCCTAGCCACCACCATAAGCAATTTTCGAAAATCAGCCTCTTCATCCTCCAAATATTTTCGGCCTCCTTGTTTTTCAAAAGTTGAGCCGTCTCTTGTTTTAATTAATCTCAACGCAAAACTTCTTCCAATTTTCTAGTGCAAATTGGAAGAGGAACAAATTTTCTGGTCGTGGACCTGATTAGAAGAATTAACAAAGGAGTTTTTGAAGAAAATTCGTAGGGATTCATCAAGAGCTAATCCGTTTATACCGGATTAGTTGTAGCCAAGTGATTTAATTCACAAAGGTATAATATTCTAACTCCCTATGAATGTTTAATGATAAAACCATACGAGTGCCCAAATATAAACATATTTTGATTGTCAAAATAAAATAAAATTTTAAACTTCCGCTGCGTTTGGACACATAGAAAACCGAGATCCAACAATTGGCCTTCATGATAATTATTTGTGTAGTATAAAATGTAGCAGAAAATTTCATTTCGCAATAGATTAAAGGATTTGAATTACAAAATCTTAATCGAGCATGGTTCACTTTAATATACGTATAGCCTACTATACAAAATTATACATAAGGAAGGTTACGTTGATGAGTAAATTTGTTTATCATAAAAATGGTCAATTTACTATCGTTATTATTAAAGTCATAAATATTTTTGATGAGATGATTTTTCGATTTGATTTTATTTTGATAAACATTTATTTATATTAGAAATAGTACATTATTAAAGTATTATGAATGTTTAAGTATGAATTAGTTTAATATTTGGTCAATTTAATATAAAAAAATTAATTCATTATATTACAATATATAATATTAATAATGACAATGATGATGAGATCTATCATTGTTATTCTTATTGTTCATCATTATTTTTACTTTTATTAACTTTTTTATTAATATTATTTTTTAATTTTATAATCTTTATAATAGAGACAAAAATGATGTCTTGGTCTGTTTTTGGCTCTTCTAATTTTACCCTTATGTGATACTAATATTACACTTTTGTTTTTATTTTTTAAAATTTCAACAAACACTTTTGTTTTTATTTTATTTTTAATTACAACAATTCACATAACACTTTAGTCTCTCGATAATTTGTCAAATTTCACTTTAGTCCTTTGATAATTATAAAAAAATTGTACACACACCGCGTGTGCAAAATAGCTAGTATATATATAACCATTCAAGGATGTCGATTACATAATTAAAAAATTGAAACTATTATAAAAACTAAAAATACCTACATCCTAATTGACTTTGGATAAGTGACTCGTGGAAAATTGACTAAGAATCTGTTTTGATAAGCGTAGAAGTTATTTGAAATAATGTATAAATTATTCGGTATTTTAGAATATATATATTATAATTTTAAAAAATAAACAACTAAAATTTTCCAAAATCTTTTAAAATAATACGAGTATTTAAATATTATTCAAATTAATATAGATATTTATTCTTATATCCTAAATTATTCTAAAATATAATTTTAAAAATTTCAATTGCAATACTTTATTGTGTATGTTAAATAAATAAATTTTGAATTGCATTTTTAGTGATGTTTTGGGTAGTTTTGTGTGTGTGTTTTTTTTATATATATTTTTAATAAACTTTATTTGATTTATGTTTGATTTAAATTTTTATGGTGATTTTTTTTTGAGGGGATAACTTTGGGGATTATTGGTGAAGTTTGTTAAGAAATCAAACATAAATATATAGCGAGGTGGTTCACATGTTGCGTACTGATAGATATTAAGTTTTGATGTAAACAAATAACTGATTAATCAATTATTAGTTCTAGACAAGTCATTGGTTCCAAGCAACAAGTTTAAACAAGCCAAAACCAATTAACTAATTCAATGACAATATAGTTTTAGTGCCCCAAGCTCAAGTTTACGTCAGCGCGACTGCACAATAGGTCTGGAATGTGATATAATGATACCAAATGTTGATCTTTCATATTACGATGTGGTTTGATGACGAACCAAACAGAAACTGGTGAGCATATGACACTCGAAGCCGAAAATCTTAGGGCAATATATTGGTCCACATTTCCCAGGGTGATATATGTGTGTACATAATATGAGTGGCTAACACCTGAAAGATGAGAACAACACCAATGACAAGATGAAGAGGAGCATAAATGAACTGATCATACATCAGAATTAGAGACATAAATGATTTGATAGGTACTAGTCATATCAACTAATAAATCTTCTTCTCATATGCTTATAACTTAAAAGCTCAAAAGTTAAATGTGTTTGACTTAAAAAATTATGTGATAGCTGACATTTTGAGAAGTTTCAAAGAGAGTGTGTGAGTTATGAGATAAGCACACTAGAAAGACTCATGTTGGTACAACGAGGACAATCGTCGGATCATGCCGTTACAGTAGATATTGAATATGAAGGACAAAATCATTCAATGCGACTACAGTCAAGAACAAAGTACATCGGTATTTCCAAAAAAGGTTAGTGAACATCGAGAATATCAAATATGAATATTGTAATAAGCTGATATAAAATAAAGAATTCCCAAAGAAAAGATGAGCGTGATCAAGAACACAAAAAATGTTTATCAGCATTGTCTAATAACGAGCAGAAGTTCTCCGAGCACCATGGATGTCCAACATCTCAAGCAAAGAAGCATCCATATCTATGCTCACATATCACCGCCATGTCAACTCAGACAACAAGCACTTCCGATATCAGAGCACAGTCTCATCGCCGATACAATCATCAAGGCTCAATGTGCTCAAGGTGCAACACCTTGTTGTTGCACCCCTACCCAGTTTTCACACTAGTTCGATTCAGAAAATGAATAAGAACAGTTGTAGAAGTTAGAGTTTATCTCCAGGTTTTGTCTTCTAGTTAATAGGTAGTATGTCAGTAAGATCTTGTCATCTTGATTGGTTGAGTATGCTAGAAGTCTCAGTTGAGAATGTGACATCAGCTGAGATGAATTTTCACAATATGATTGTATAAATCAAAGTCATTTAATGAAACCATTCGGTAACTGAAAAAGGTGAACGCAGTGGGATTTGATTCTCGAACTTCAAAACATAAACTCATCTTTAATCCATTTTCATTATTTATTATCAGATTGATCAAAATTTTTTGTTTCATTAATTTGAGTTTTTGCACTTTCACATTAAAGTTATAGACTTATCAATTTAGATCAAGAATAATTTCATCGGTTGCTAATACAATCTTGAAACCTTTTTTAAGGAAGTCTCAAATTGATTCTAATACGTACAATATTATATTCAACAATATTTATATAATTAATAATATAATTATCTAAAAATAGATTGAGTTCAACCTATTACCTCTATGATGGATCTAACGAATGTCATTGTTTCAATTTTTTTTTTAAATTTATGTGGGATAAAATGAAACCCACATTATAAATCAATTACGATCATGAAATATGTAGCAGAGACTATTACCTAAAAGTAGGATATCNAACAGCTCAATAACTTTCTTCACATATTAATTGCATGTTAATGAATTGAGAGAGAATATCTACTTTATAAATAATTATTGATTAGATTTTAGAGTAGGTTTATTGTGAGACGGTCTCACGAATTTTTATATGTGAGATGAATGAATTCTATCGATATTCACAATAAAAAGTAATACTCTTAGCATAAAAAGTAATATTTTTTGATGAATGACTCAAATAAAAGATCTGTCTCACAAAATACATGTCACAATCAACTAATATATATATTAGTAATTTTTGAATTTGTGGTTGGACATGAAGAAAAAAAAATCACTTATAATATAAAATTCATAAAAATAATCTATAAAAAATACAAAAAAAATTTCTTGAAAACATTCTTGAAATACTAACTGCATTTCCTAATATGGATCAGCCTTTTTCTTTACTGCAATGGTGAAATATGAAACCGTGAGCAGATCTTGTTGATAAACCCCATCGACTGATCTGTCTTGGATCAAATTTCCAAGTACCCACCATTATTTTCTTCCCTTATCTATATATTTCTCGGAATTTTCTCGAAGAAACTGGACTCTGGATAGTAGAAAACCGTCTCAAGTACAGTTTTTGCATTGAAATTTCATCGAATTTGATACGCCATTTCGTTGATTGGCTGTTACGGGTTGGTGATTACGTGTTAATTTTTTTGTTTCGAGTGATTGGGGTTTTGCTTATATAATGCATTAATCAGCATAGTTGAATTGTGTTTCTGTTGATTTTTTCAACCCTAAGAATCAAGTAAATTCGAATACGGACACCTCTATCAGTTGTTTCTCTATGAGGATTAATTGAACTTTTTTTTACTGTGTTTTTGTGAATAGTTGTGTTGAAAGAAGATTTTTTTTTTTTTTTTTCATTTTCTGTGGGCGATTTCTTGGTTTCGGTATTATTATATTCATGATTCAGCGTACCTTTGATAAATTCCAGCAGACAGGATAAAGTTGAAGAAAAATGACGATGGGCCCGCCCACGACAACAGTAGACGACGTGGTGGAAGAGATAACGAGAATCCATAGATCATTACCGGCCCGGCCCGCAATAGAAGAGGTTGAAGCAGCTAGAACTTTGATTCAGAATGTGGAGAGGGAAGATCAGTTGAGATTGGAGGGTATTGCGAAGCAAATCAAAGGAAAAGACGTCCCACAAGAATTGTTCGATATCTTGCTGGAGATGCAACGAAATATGGTCCATTTCCAGAGCAAGGACATTAAGAGGGAGGCTCTGAAACTGTTGGATCTGGAGGGCGTACACTTAGTTTTTGGTGATTTGATTCAGAGAGCTACCAAATGCTTGCCTATGAGTTCAGGTTCTCAATCGAGAGATTTGAGCGATGTGTCCTTGGCTACCACTTCTTCTTTCTCCACCAACAGTTTGAATTCTCCATTGACAACGGTCACTTCACCGTCTTCTTCAAGTTTCTATAATGAGAAGGAGAGCGCGAAGGCTTCGGAGGTGTTGTTTGCTAAAGATGATAGTTATTTGAAGAAGCCGATCCCGGCCTTTCATGTAAGTGGAAGTGAGGGAATTGTGTCCAGGAATCGAGCTGTAGATGTATTGAATGTGCCACAACATGTAGATTCCACTCTGAAACAAGGTTAGGTCGACTATATTACTCAGTAGGTAATTTTGACTTGTTAAATGCGATCAAAGATTCTGTTTTTTATGTTGGAACAATTGATATTTTACAGGGCAAGAGGGGGAAAAACTCAGTCTTATAAAGTTAGCAAGTTTTATTCAAGTGTCGGCAAAGAAAGGAACTAGAGAGATTATTTTGCGGGGAAAATTATCGGATCAAGTAGAGTGGCTTCCTGATTCGATAGGAAAGCTTTCGAATTTGATCACATTGGATTTATCGGAAAATAGGATTGCAGGGTTGCCTGAATCTATAGGGGGGCTATCCTCGTTAAAAACGCTGGATTTACATGGAAATAGAATCAGTGAACTACCCGAATCCATCGGGGATTTGCTTTCCCTTATTAATCTTGATTTGAGAGGAAACCAGTTAAAATCACTGCCTTTGACAATTACCAGNACGACTATGGCCTCCTTGTCGAGCTTAAGAGAGCTCAATGCTAGTTTCAACGAGCTTGAATATGTCCCTGAGAGCTTATGCCTTGCTACAACTCTCGTAAGGTTGAACATAAGCAACAACTTTGCCGATTTGCAATCTCTGCCAAGATCCATTGGAAACCTTGAAATGCTAGAGGAGTTGGACCTGAGCAATAACCAAATAAGAGTCCTTCCGGACTCATTTAGAATGCTATCTCAGCTTCGCGTCTTGAAAGTTGAGGGAAATCCTCTGTTGGAGCCGCCTAGAAAAGTAATTGAAGAAGGAGCTCAGGTAAATCCGACTCTATTTTCTTCCTTGTGTTTTCCTTTTAAATTATTGTTTTACTAAATATGATTCTTTTTTTTTTTCTTTTTCACCTCAGGCTGTTGTTCAGTACATGGCTAACCTTTATGCACAGAAGGATGTCAAGTCGCAGCCAACCAAGCAAAAGAAATTATGGGCTCAGTTTTGCTTCTTTTCAACATCTAACAAACGTAAGCGCGATGGTGTGGGCTATGCTAAAGCGTAAAATGGAGCACCTTGGAAAACCAAATCGAACTTCTTGGGTATAACCATCTCTCATGTTGATGGATTTCTCCATTAGAGGGGTGGGGGGATGGGGTGGGGTTTATGTTATAGATAGTTGGCTAAATTCAATGTATCATGACAATTAAGATTCCCTTTATCTCCTCTAAGACGTGCTCGAATCCATATCATTGGAAGTAGATTCGCAAATTTGGTCGAGGGGGATCAATTTCTCGTAAATCGGCTTCGCCCTTTGATTTTTCCATTGTTTAAGTTACTCATTCTGATTACAATCATAGTAGCTGTTTCTTGTGCTGATCCTTGCTTTCTTATGTACCATACAGGAGCAAACAGATGATGGGTGGGCTAATAGTTCTTATCAAATTCAATTGCCTTGGCACACAACGTACCTATTTCAGCTATTATCTGATCCTTGCTTTAGAAAAGTTGAAGACTCGTTATACTTTTTAATTTTTTTTTGCCATCCACTGTTGTTGTCACTTGCATTTTTGATCAAGTATGAGATGTAAAAATGAGTTCAAACGCGATGCCTTGGTCATATTTTTTTTGGTTTGAAGATTGCTTATTGAGTCAGGATTTTTATATAGGAAAAAACCAAAATTGATCCTGCGAGTCATAGGGAGTTATCTGTATCGGTTTTTGGTCCGCTAATTGATTCAAAATTTGATATTGGTGTAATAATTTGGCCTTTCTGTTACACTTTTGGTCATGATTTTATAAGAGAAAAGTGAGAACCGCAAGAAAATATGTAAAAATGTGAGCTTTTTGCTTTAATTGGTGAATTTCACATTCCCAATACTTATCCTTACAGAAAGTAGCAGAAAATCTTTTTCAACCTTCTCTTTCTGGTGTGAGCCCGTGAAGTTCCAACCGGTTACGACTGAAGACACGAGTCTATTCCTTAAGTCGTGTGTGTAAATACTTAAAAAAAAAAGAAGCGATTTCAGATCTTTCTTTCACGATTTTAAAAAATAAAAAAAATCATAATATTTTTTAAGGATTTACTTTAATCTGTTGCCAAATATGAAACCAGAAGTTATATATATATATATTTTCATGCTTCCAAAATTTATATTTGTTTTTCGACTAAATCACACGATCGAGTACTTCTCATCTTAGGACAAGTATGATGTTCGAAAAAAACTTGTGTGAGACGGTCTCACGGGTCGTATTTTATGAGACAGATCTTTTATTTGGGTCATCCATGAAAAAATATTAATTTTTATGCTAAGAGTATTACTTTTTATTGTAAATATCGGTAGGGTTGACCTGTCTCACAGATAAAAATTCGTGAGACGTCTCACAAGATACCTACTCATGATGCATGTTTTTGTTTTAGATTAATCTTTTTTCCCCATTAATATTAAGTAAAAAAAATTAACTCCTGTAAAAAATATAAATTTAAAGATTTAGTCTCAATTTGTATCAAATTTTTTTTTCCAAACACCATCGATCATTCTGACAGATTCTTACACGTATATTTTTAATGTATACGTGCACAAATAAATTGTTATATTTTTAAAAATAAATTCAAGGATAATTTAATCAGTTAAATTTTCAAATTTGAATAGAAAATGATGCTTTCTTTTACAAAGGGAACAATTTTTTCTATTCATAAGTTTCTGAAGTAATTAATACATTTGGGATGAGATTATATGCAAGCCAACATGAGTGGAAACATGATGAAGACCTACCAATTCAATCAGATAAGTTAAACCAGAACATTCAAAATTCCATGATGACGATGAATAATTAGTCAATGTGGCCATTCGACAGACATTTCATGCAATTTACGTACACCCTTTTTTTGGGTGATTATTTATTCCCAAAGACCACAGCCTATTATATATTCACAATATTTGCATATTTTGGATGGAGTAAACCAATGAAAACACATTAATTATCTAATAATTGCAGGAATGAAGACACATTTTTCAGACATGAAAGAAATGTGTGCTCATATCAATTATATACTGCACATGAAATACACACAACTAATGGAATGAGAAAATCATTATACAGAATAATGGGTTGGAAAAATTTAGTTTTTTGAATGTTCATCATGTGATTATACTGGATCTTTGTGACTGGAATAATGCGAATCAACAGAAAGCAGTAAGTCTTCGCCGATAGCTCAAGACGTATATTTATCAGCCAAGAGAAGTATACAAAAGAGTTGATGAAAAAGTTCAGGACTGGTGAAGGAAAACCAGCAGCAACACCAACTTAAAATTGGATAAGGATGAATCAGGACTAATAGTATATATAACTAAGTATATATGCTATATCTTACTGGCAGTAAACCCGATATGATGTTTGTTATTTGTGTGTTCAAGGTTTCAAGCAGATCCCAGAGAATCAAAATACACAGTAGTTAAAAGAATATTAAAATATCTTAGAGGAACAAAAAAAAGGTCTATGGTACCCTAAGAATGAAAACTTTGAGTTAATTGGATACTCTGATGCCAATTATGGATGAATAGAAAAAGTACAAGTGGAACTTGTCAATTTCTCGGATCCGAGTTAGTAACATGGCTTAATAAGAAGCAGAACTTCATAGCAACCTAAAAAGAGTGGAGATATTTCTCAAAAGCACGTCTAGAAAGGATGAATTTTCGCCGCATCCCACCACTCAAAATAAGGTCTTCAAATTCATTTTCTGGATAAAGCTGGTGAACAAAATGTGAGTAGTCTGCATCTTTGTCACTGAAATAATGTGCAGCAACAGAAAGCAGCAAGTCTAGGCAAAGATGAATCTTTTATCTGCAAGACGAAATTGCATGTATAACAGTGCTCTACGTTGATCACGACAATCGTCTCTAAGATACGACTTCAAATCAAGAGAATATAACACTATAAACTGTTGATAACAGCGAAAAAAAATATGCAAAACTTTCAAGTATACAATGAATGAGAACGAAAATACAGCAAAGATGCGAAAAGTATGATCAATGCAGATGGAGGGATTATTTGTACCTATTCACCAGTTACGGAGAAGGAACACAACCTTCTGGATACGAACACAATTTTTTGTGATAAGCCAAGTGACGCACTGTTTGATCCGAACGCAGCTTGGTTTAGACGCAACCTGCTGTGAAGGCTAAAGGACACACTGTTTGGTCCGAACGCAGGTGATAGGCTAAAGGGT
The DNA here is from genome assembly GCF_012295235.1 of Primulina huaijiensis. Lineage (NCBI taxonomy): Eukaryota > Viridiplantae > Streptophyta > Magnoliopsida > Lamiales > Gesneriaceae > Primulina > Primulina huaijiensis. The sequence goes on along the minus strand of NC_133310.1, from coordinate 3,735,051 downwards.
CCATCCGGTCACGGATGTGCATGTGTTCCAACAAGACTTTGGCTATCAGTGTCTTTCTCCTTTCAAAAACTTTTGGTGCCCCTAAGGGCCTAATCCCATAGTTCAAACTTAGAACTAATAAGGAGGGCAACACTTGGTTTGACTTCCAATATCAAACAACTCCATGTTCCATTTCATTCAATATTCCAACACACAAAATACATACAAAACACGTCATGCAAGCAACTAATTGGTCTATTTTGTATTTTCATTTTCCAAGTTCGATAGGATTAAATTACAGAAACTCTTTGATAAAAATTTTGTAGCCACGTGAAAATTTAATTTCCCTTCAACTAAAATTTTGAAACATGTATATATGGTTGTACATGATTTTGCATGCAATATATTATAGATTGTGACTTATTGAAGTATTTAGTAATTCATTTTTGACGAAAAGACAACAATTTTAATTAATATTAATAGTGAAAATATTTAATTTTTTGGGTGAAATTTCGATGAAAATCTGGCAAATTAAAATTAAAACCCAATTTAATCTCTTTTTCTTAATTAGGTCGACAAAACATCCTGAAAATTTAAACCAATGATCACATCAACTAAATAGAAAAGAAAAAAGAAAAAGAGAAAATGACATGAATATGCTTGCTAGCAATCTTATGCATTATAATTCAAAAATTCACCACTAAAGCTTACCGTATTATTAAATAGAAAAAGAGTAATTGATGGGTGAAAACATTCTTGAATTATTCATTGTTGATCCATCACCATTAGAAGTGTAATTGTGAAGGTTAAGGGATGGATAAATGTTCTGGGCATGGCTAGAAGAATCAGCTGAGAAATTATGCAGCAGGATCAAAGGATTTTCTTGAATCTTGCTTAAACAGACATTGTTGCCACCTTGATCAGTTCGCTTGATTTGGGGAACTGTGAAAGTAGTAGGATTCACGGTTTTAATGTCGTGAATGCTGCGGCGACGCCGGTCGATTGGAGTGGTGCTCGTTAGGCGTTTGAAGTACTTTTGAGAATGGCTTGCTACTTGGCAAGGCCGTGCCTATGTAGAGACATGAGAGTCCATTGACTCAAGCCCATTTATTTTATGGGGCCTATAATTTTTTGAAAATTTTATTACATATTAGCATATGTTTTTTCCAACATAAATATATTATTTTGGGTTTTTTCATAACCAAGTCATTGTCTTCCTCAGACTTTATTCCACACATTCCAATATTCAATATTTCTTACAATTATATTATTAAAAAAAATATGAATATTATAATAACTATCTTTGGTAGATTGGTATCTCCATATTTTTATTACAAAAATAACAATCATTCTTTTTGTTAACTCGCATAAAAGAAAAAAATTGCGCTGCCTACTCAATGTTTAATTTGTGGACAAAATATTTTTGACTCTATTTTTTAACTCGCGCAATCCTCATGCCTAAACACTACTAGTTCGTATGAAATATTTGACTACAGAAAACCTATTGAAAAAAAATCGTTCGCTACCGCTTCTTGTCGCTAGCAAGCGGCACAACCGCGCCTAGAATCGATATTCATTTGGTGTTATTCGATTAATAGTGAATTCCCGAAAATCTAAACCACGAAGTTTCTCGATCTTTCTAGATAATCACGAATCTTCCGTTATATTCTTTACCGTATCTAACTATTTTTGGCGGTTGGTTTTCCTTTTTTATTTTCTCGTACAAGATTGTTTTGCTTCATCGAACACTAAAATTTTGTATCATAGCACTAGACCAGTAGTATTACTATAGTATCCGACAATTCCATTTGTTATCTACAATCTGTTCGGAGAAATGTATAAATCTGCTCTATAAGGTGATTTTTTTTAGTTATCATTTTGGACATGTTTGATTTTTTTATTCGTTTATTTTTATATTAATTTTAATATATTGATTTAATTCGAAAAAGTTGTTATGGAACTAAAAAATATGAACACACGATGAGAGAATTTTTTAAAAAAGTTAGACTCGAGCCCAAAAATTGCTAGGATCGGCCTTGGTACTTGGGTTGGGGTTTTGGTAATCACGTAGTATCTTGATATGCTCCTCCAGTCTCCTTTTCCATATATGTGGAGTCCCATAAGAAATAGCCTGCATTCATGTTGTTAAGAGATTGATGAGTTATTCATGAAAACAGATTTACCAATAAGTTGACAATACTGACTATATTACGACGTGTCAAGGACAAAAATAAATTAAAAAATATATCAAAATTCGAAATTGGACAAGTTAATATTCTATGGCATATCTTTCTTGTGGGCAATCGACAAACAATATTTTAAAAGATTATATTTTACTTACAAAATTTTTTAATTTCGTAAATAATAAAAAGATTCTATTTTCCCATACGAAAATATTATTTAAATCTTAACCAGAAAACAAGGGAAAGAACCCTAGAAGAAAAGTATGTATATATGTGTTCTTTTTCAGTCCAGGGAACTCCCTTTTGGCGCGACTGTCTCGTTTTAGCTGCTGCATTTGAGCAAGCAGCAGCAGCAGGAGATCCACCAGCGATGTTCTCCTTCGTCATCTCCATTTCGATATGTTTTTCCTTCCGATAATTAATATCATGATCCCTCGTATCGCCATTACTTATGTAATTGGGAATGGGAATTTCACCACATTCAATTATCTCTACATCTACAATCAATGCCAGATAATGATCCTTGATCTCTTTTATCATTGTTCGAGGATTCTTTGATGCAATATATTCAAAGAAAGTTTGAGAAGTTGGATCAACTTATGCCAAAGCATTCTCAAATATTTTATTCTCTTGATCAGAACTCCAGTCGGCTTTCTTTTTTATTGCCGCTTGACACTCACGGAAATTTTATGGTCCGCTTCCGGCAAGTGTCACTAATCCAACGCAGGCTTAAAAATTATCCTGAGCCTGAAATCACAAATAAGACCGTTAGAAGGGGGCGGGAGAGTGTCCCGGCGTAGCCCCTCCGACGCTCAAGTAAGAGACTAAGGATATATGGGGGGAGCAGCTAAGGGCGCTGCTGAAAACAATATAGTAAATCCCTGAATTAAACACTCAAACCTGGTATTTATAGGAGAATACTTGGGCTCTTGATGTGCCTACTTTCCATTTGGACTAGGGATGTGCCAGGGGTAGTGGGCTCATCTATGGGGTATCACCGCTGATTCACTATGAACTGGTGGCGACAGGAGATCATACAAAGGTTCATGTATCTCTAAAGGAAAGTCAGGGAATTCCATTGATGTTTTTTGTTTGTGAATAATACAATACTCTCTAGTCTCTAAGGGCGAATGGGAAAACTTCAAGAAAATGGCTCACTCTTTATAAGAAATAGGAAAACTACAAATTTAGCTTGTTTTGGTGTTTATAACTCTCGTGCAAATGTTTGTCAAACCATAAATTAACTCATTTAATTCAAAAGTTGAAATGAGCAATTATTTTTTGCTCGAAATAGATTTGAGAAGCTTGTGGAATAAATATAACTAATCTAAAATGGAGAAGAATCTTACAAAATTAAATATCCATTAAAAACCATCTTAAAGAGTGATAAAATAGCTTGAACTAATTAAACTTACTTTGCATATTTGTGTGAGGCTCGTGCTATGATTAGCGTTTAACGACCAAACAACCAGGATTCGTTAATGTAAACAATGAAAGCGATTAAAAATTTTTCTTTTGGACTAATAGAAATTTCGACATGATCTCCCCGTCAGTAGGACATCCCAAAAATTTCCAAACAACACAAACAACATTTATATAATAGAAAAAAGTCATAACATCAATTTACAAACCTATAGTCGCACTACTCAGGACTAACACATGCGAGCCGACAAGGCTCGATCACATAACTATCAATCCAAAATATTTTAAAAGTAACAATATAGCTACATAGGGCATCCCCTGTCAAATGTATGACTCAATAATACACACACACACATATATATAGTTATATATTTGGGAGATCTCAACAACAACCCAATTACTGGGCACCGCTATCTGACGCTCCACCAGACGCGTCAAATCCTCCTGAATAACCTGCTATGACATCAAAAACAACCACAACATAAAAAAAAGAGGGGTCAGTACGACGAACCAGTAAAATTATGACAAACATAACTAACATGAAATAAAATCAAGTAAAATGCAATGAAATGCAATGCGTGTCGGTAACAACAAAATAACGAATATTAAAACGGAGTGATCTAATCCTATCACCCACTCTATCGATGACTCAACATCTCAACAGATCAATAATGATAGCAATTAATGGAGTCAAGGCTCGAAATACTATGTATGAATAGTTAATATGACTAGTCGAAAAATATCCAAAATAATCTTTTCAAAATAAACATATTTTTTATTTTATTATTTTCAAAGGACAAAAATAGGGATTATTTATTAATCTAAGCATATCAACTTAAAAAAATCGTGAATGCAATCACATTATTCACATAAGCATATAAGACAAGCCATAACTCATTACAAAATACTTAACGTCATCTCACATCATTATAGACGTCATAATAAAACAGTTCAAGCGTACCTCAACTGATACTTAATTTACCACTGAAATTTCCTAATAATTTTCCCGAAGAATCCAATCATGTAGCAAATAATTCATTTCACATTAACTTCTATTTATTTTTTCAAAATTGATCAATTTAGCCTAAAATTCTAAAAATCTATAATTTAGGTTTTAATATTTCTAAAATTACTATACGACAATTTTATAGCAAATAAACATGTAATTATTGAACACTAAAATTCTAAAACCCAATTAAATAAATCTGAATTTTCGAAATTATGCTCCAATAAATTCTGAAATTTTATTTTATCTCCAATCAGCTCGTATATATCACCTACAATCAACAATATAGCATATATTAATTGTTGGAATTCAAATGAATCAGAATACCCAAAATTCGAAACCTAAATCTGAAATTACCTTCTACAACTCAAAATCTAACTCAAGGCTAATAGTTCGAGCTCTATAAAGCCTAAAACAAGAGTTGTCCCATTAATTCCGGCGAAAGCGGGCGACGGTCTCAGACGGGTTTTTCGGGAGTCGTGAGTTTTCCTTGCTAAAAGGGTAAAATGGAAAGCTAACGTCGATGGCTTCTCAAATATGTATTTAATTTAATTTAATTTTTGAGCAATCGGAGCAGTCACAATCAATGGATGAAGCTTCGAAATTGGTTGAAGCTTTTGAAGAGAATTGCAGTCCGGAGAGAGAAAGAGATTATGATAGATTTACTCTATATATATTTTTATATATATTAACTTAATCAAATGTGCTGAGCTTCAGAGAAACATGGGCTAGGATCTCACAATTTGCAAGCATGATTAATTAAATTTAAGAGGTGAAACGTGTATCTTTTAATTAACTGAACGGTTTCATACAAACTTTGAGACAATGACTTGACGATGTAAAAAATTCAAATTGATATCTCGATAATTGATTTGCATGCATGTATCTCTATTGTACGGATTGTAAGAAAAAATAAAGTGAGTTAAAGGATCTCCCATGAGGGCCGACCTGACCCGACAATTCAAATTGGTAATTTGAATTTAATGGAGAGAGTGGTTATTTTCTGAATATAACTTCTCTAATCTTACTTTACTAAATCATCATTATTATTATCATTTTTCAATAGAGGGGCCGAAGACTTGCTATGAATATATAGCAAACAAAGAAATATATCACCATTGTTTTATGCATAATTTGTCAGATTCTTTTACGTTCGTGATCGACGTCAGACCATCAAAGTGTATTAATATCATCGAAAAAGGTTATTAAATCAACTACAAAAAGATCAAAATCGAATCATTTGATTATTCGATAGTATTCTAAATTGATTTCGATGAAATGACATCATGAAGGTTTCGTTATTTTCCCCTTCTCTAATATGAAGAATGAGCAACGTGTCTACAACAGAAAATTAGATACAAAAGTTGAAGTACACTTGTGTTTTTTTTTTTGGCCGATTGACTGGCTATTATTCTAGAAATTTTAAAAAAAAGGCACGCAATGCAAATTTTTTTCGTACAGGAAAAAAATTTGCATGATTGGTTAACATTTTTTTTGGCATGTTTTTTTTTCTATCAATGTCTAAATGTGATCCATGATAAGAGTTTCATATGTTTAATATCGAAGAAAAGTTTGCCAATAAAATTGAGAATGAGAGATTGCTATGATACATGAAAATTTTCATCTTGAATATTATATATTAAGGTTGGTTTATTATCCAATCTAATATTTGCTCTCATCTTATAGATATGACGATAATTAAACACACTCTTAGCATCTTCTAGGGTGAAGCTAAAGCAAGAAGAGCTCCCGAACGAATAGTAAAGTTAGAAATTTTTTAAAAATTACAAAATGGATCATATCCACAACCTACCCCAACATATTAAAATTTAGGATAGCAAACGTTTATTTCTTATGTATTTAGATTATCATTTTGAACATGATGAAATAGTTCGACTATTAAGAGATTCTCTGTCTGGACGTTGGAAGAACTTAATCGATAATATACTTAATCAAAAGAGATCGAACATATGTCTTGATAGCAACAGTTTACGGCAGGTCCAACTGAAATATCAACTGGCATTTAGAGACCGACTAACATGCAATTTTCACCTGTAGCGTGATTACTGATGGAAGATGCATCTCCGACAAGGCGTTTGGTAATACCCATGTTAGAAAGCTTTGCACAGAAAGATCTTTCACCGACTATTAACACATTTTGAGGCTTTAGATTGCGGTGAACAATTCCCAACTCATGTAAATGAAGAATTCCAGATACAACATCCCTATGATAAGAAGTAAAACAGTCAGATCTGTATCAAAAGGGTTTTAGATTATTAGTTCATAAGTACATTCTTTGCATACAAAATAAGTTGACCTCATCAATATTAATAACAAAGGTGAAGGATAACCATCTTGACTTCCACAATTTATAGTCTTGCATAACTCCTTTTAGATAATCAAAATGAACTGTAAACTCTTCTGCAACATCTGTATCCAAATTCTTTCCAAAAGACTTCGAGTGCATGAGAATAAGATCTTTAAGCTGCAACTACAACGCTCCAACGCAAGATATACAAAATCTTGATCTTGTTCTACTCCATACCATCTAACGATGTTTGGATGTCTATCTGACAAAATAAGATTTTGAATCTCTTTGGAGGCGATTTATATGCCCTTACAAGACGCTTCACAGCAACTGGACGACACTGAATTCCTTCAAGGACAATGGTGCCATTACTACCTTTTGCAATCTCTTTATTAGAAACAAACAATTTACCAATCGTCTGTCCACCAGTTGCTGCGAGAAATTGGCTGGTTAAGGTCCTCCCAGAAATTAATACCCCTCTCATCATAACTGTATTTAACCTCATTTTCTTTTTCTTGTTTTCCATGGTTAATTCCGTTCTTCCCAGATTTATGAGATCTCTTCCTATTTAGAAGGTACGTTCATTGCCATCGCCAAGTGGACAGCGCAACCCACATGATTTTTATTCTAGAGAATAAATTGAAATGGTAGGTAGCAAAGGCTAGAATGGTAACAAAAATAGGCAAAAGTGATTTGTTAAACTTTCCATTTAAGTGTTAGAAAACCATGATCAGAAATCTCTCACATCTAGCATACGAGGTTCCCTACAATCTCTCAAATCTAGCATACGAGGTTCCCTACAATTTTGATCGGAAACATGCGACGTAAGAACACCATTGAAGTCCTTTCTGTCGTGTACATCATTATAATTGCCACAATTGTTCGTTGAAGGAAAATGTTTTAAAATCTTTTCAACATTTGGTTGTGGTGGAAGAGCATCTGAAGTGGACGCAGGAGGCAGCATATCTTGATGACGAGTCCGTCAGCCCATTACGCATGGATAGGAGTTCCGAAAAAATATGATTTCGGAAGCGGTAGACTTGAGGCTTGAGCTCTTGACTGACATGACAATGGCATTTTACATGGAAGACCAGGTTCAAAATACTCAGAATCATAAAGATCAGCCCCAAGCAACTTCTCCATGTCATGACCAAGATAAGCAGACCCAATTTCGGACACTTAAATTCCACATAATAACGTTTGAATTGGGCATATATGATGTCAATCTGTAATCTGTCCCAGTGACATAAAGCAGTAGCCCAAAATAAGATTTATCTTTCTTCCCCCAGCTCATGTCATTTCATTTTTTGAAGCGGGAATTACACCATTGCCATCACTCTCTTGACTTCGAGTAATAATATTTGTCTGCTGAAATATAAGTTTCAAAAGAATCTACTTCTCCTTTTTCATAGGTGGGAAGACAATATTATTTGATGGATTTATTACAAACAAGGAATAAAAAAAATCACGTCTTTCTATTATAAGTATACCCGGTGACCGCACCACCAACAAAGACAAAACAACCAAAACGCCAAACCTTCACCGCAATAAAATGCGAGTACAACAGACTAGAGAAACATATACAAATCCTGCAAACCGTCGTTTTTTTGTTAAAGACAGCATGAATAAAAAACAATTCATTTCCAAGATTTAAAAACTGCAATCCACATGATCTATAAACCTGAAAAATGATATACCCTGTGACTCCAATCTCCTGTCAAACAAGAACAACAATTAAGTAAACAAAAAGAGCACCGAGTAAGCTCAGGACAACATGTCAATATCTCCTTTCATTTCTCAAGTAGTCCATCCTAATTCCCCACAACTGCTCCCCTACTGTTTTCATATCCGGACGATCAGCTCGTGTGGGTGCTGCACAATCCATGGCCAAGCCTAACATTTTCGCCAGTATTTCATCATCTACAGTTTCAGTCATCAAAGGGTCTAACAAATCCATAAATTTTCCTTCGTTGTATTTCTTGAAAGCCTACATAACATGCATTCCATGTAATGAGTTCAGCAAACAAAATCCAAGTTGTTCATGTGAAAAATCAACTAACAAAATTTGCCATCAATAAATTAATGTAGCAGGTAAAAATTATTGAATCGCATAAAAAGTTCGACTTCAAGATCCTGTACCATTATAACAAATTAAATAAGCGATCCAAAATTATTCCACTTCGGCAAGTTTCACAGGTTCTTAAGCATAGCGAGACAGTGAGATATTGTAAGAATCAAGACCACATTGTTGGAAAGTTTACACTTCAACTATTTAAGGCATCCAAAAGGGAAAAAAATCAAAAAAATTGTGCTTTGCACAATGAATATGGCAAACAACCTAGTCAGATACAGAAAGAAGCTTACCCATCTAATTGTCACCCTCTCCTCAGGTGGTCTCCTCAAGTCCACAGGTCGACGACCAGTTAAAATTTCTAATAACAATATCCCAAACGAGTAAACATCGCTTTTGGCTGTGAGTTGATTTGTTCTCATATACTCAGGGTCAAGGTAACCAACAGTTCCTTTTACTTTGGTGGATACATGTGATTTGTCTGAGTCTTCTCCCAGCCTGGCAAATCCAAAATCTGCAACCTTGGCTCTCACGCTCTCAGTCAACAAAATATTGGAGGACTTCACATCTCTGTGGATTATTTGCTTCTCTACATTAAAGTAAACAATAATTAACCAGATAATATGTTTTCTTCTCTTTTCAAATATATAACGAGGTGTCGAAACAAACACAACACGTAGAAATAGTTGTTACCAGAATACAAATGGAGATAGGTCAAGCCATGAGCGACATCAATTGAAATTTCAAGCCGCTGATTAAAATCCAATATCTTCCCTTTAAGACCTACCAAGTAAATATCAGCACAAAAATTGCATTATATTTCTTTAATATTAAAAGGAATATTGGAGACATTGTAGGATCTAAAAAGCTCTACCATCAAGATGTTCTCTAAGTGTACCATTCGGCACATATTCTGTGATAATCAATCGTTCATTCCCTTTTTCAACATAGCCAAGAAGCTTGACTAGATTTCGATGATCAATTTTAGCCAAAAGCTCAATTTCACTCCTAAATTCACCCTGCAGAGCTTCAGCCTGTTGCTTCATTTATTCATCAAGCCAAAAAGAAAAAATAAAATCAGACAGAGGATCGTAGCTAAGAAACATTCAATTGACAATTTTCTTTTTGCTTTTTATATATTCAATCATTCATCACTAGACATATATGAGGGGGTCAAAAGTTACTATGAACATCATCCATGGGAAAGCCAGTATCAACTAAAAACAGATAGCATTTGAAACAACAAAGGCTTGTCCAGCCCCAGGAGAAATAAGTCATGTCCAAATAAACCCAACTAACAATCTATACATGCAGGGAATGGCGATGGTATTCTGGACCAATTCATTCACTAAGGAAAAAATCTGTAAATTTCAATAATAGACTCCTCTTCACCACACACATCGAGAACATGCCTCTCAGCAATGACTGTCATTATTAATTACTCTAGCAGGAAAAAGATTAAGCGGATGGGTCAAACATTAGGTTGATAATGAAATAAGTAAATTGTACCTTTCTTGCTCGTTTGATGGCAACAACCTGGCCATTTGGTAGGTCAGCCCTGTAGACCGTTCCAAACCCTCCTTCACCTATCCTCAAAGATGGTGAGAAATTATTTGTTAACCTCGCAACTTGGCTCATATTTAGATGGACAGATCCAAGCCTACTAAGTTTTGGTGACATGGAAAATCTTGAAGGACTGGGAGGCACTCTCAATGGACTGGGTGGCACTCTCAGTGGACTGCCTGGCACTCTCAGTGGACTGCCTGGAAACTTTTCAGACACGGGATTCATTTCTAAAGACGAAACTGAATCAACTGCAGGGATAGAGAAACCCATGTAACCACCACTTCCAGTAAAGCGAGATAAAGGTATGAAAAAATTATTAGTTCACAAAAAGTGCAAAGCATCTGGGTACGAGCACGAACACACAGCCAAATGAAATTTTATTCAAGGACCGGCTTGTATATGTGAAATGCTGCATGGACAGTTCGTTGATTGTGCTCAGGCAACTCCAAAAATTTTCAAACAAGTAAAAAAGACTCCCAGGACTAAAAATGATTGTCCAATCCAAAGTTAACCGATTTGACTATTTTTTAACTGTATTATTACGATGGCAAGAAGATGCAATTTATAATAAAGCAATGTAAACATTGGATAACGAACTGATTCGACTCACTTGAATTAGGCTCCTTTGAGAGAACGGTGTGCTCGGTTTCCCTTTTCCTTGCTTGGAAGCATGGGCAAAGTAAAACACAACTTAAAACACAGAAAACTGGCACCGCCATGGCTAGCATTTTGGGATTCAATAGAGAAGTTTCAGTGTGAATATCTTTACCATGCTGAGATGTTTTATCTTTATCATGCCCACCACTTTCTTCTCTAACCACAGTTTTTAAAAATTTTCTTCCCACTTGCAAATGCAACTTTTCTGCGATACAATAGACATATGCCCGACTTTACAATGGTGATACTTGATAGTTTTATAAAATCTAACAAATGAGATTTTGAATGGTAAATAAAACTGACTAATGAACAAAAAAATAATTAAAAATTGAAAGATGGTGCATACCAACTGCAAAATCCAACCCACAATACTCTTTTCCAATATTTCTTGAAAAGAAGCAATGTCTCCCATGATCACTTTCCAGAGCATCACAGAATATATATCTGTCCACCAATTTTCCATCTACAAAAAACAGTTCATGGCCAAAATCACCCACGTGCCTAACATCGAATGTTCCACAAGCCTTCCCCCGCTTCGAAAACTCCGAAGCAGATGTAACGGGGGATTTTACCAGCACAAGTAGACTTAAAAAAGTTAATGCAATTTTCAGCAAAGAGAGGCGCAGAGATTCCATCTTTCAAACACAACGATAGCAGAGGCATCCTCGGCTATGAATCTCCAAAAGTAAGCAAGACATTAGAGAATATGCAGCTGGGCAATTCAAATAAATGCAATGATCGGATTGCATATGATAGACCCCAATTTTCCAGAATCAAGCTAGATTCAAGAACAAGATTGCATATGCTAGACCCCAATTTTCCAGAATCAAGCTAGATTCAAGAACAAACTCAAAATGTAACTGTCAATCCGTCTTCAAAATCTCCACAAACCAATCAAAGACTGATGAAGCGAAAGATCAATTCGGCAACTCAAATTTCCAAATCACTTCCAATTTTCTTACATTATACTTGAAGCACAAGACGGGGAATTAAAATCTTCTCCCTTGACTTCAAGTTTCCCTTCAAACAAACAAACCAAAAAGGATGCCAGTGGTCAAGCAGTTGCCACAAAAGGAAACATTTTAAACCCGGAAACCGAAAACCATCAATTCATAATAGACTTCTGAAAACCCATGAAAATAGCCAGACCGAAGCCGATATTATCTCGATCAGACTTTTAATTGACTATCCTGTAACTATGAAGATCCTGCCACACGCCTTGACAGACCAAGACCGTAATAAAGGCCAACCCCCAATTCACAAAACGCCCTTTAATAAACTTCAGATATCGCGAGACTCGACAAAAAAATTTAATCCAAAAAAAAAAAAAAAACCCAACACAAACCCACCATAGGCTAATAGAAATATACCAGAACCAAACGAAGACAACTTCAGAGTCGCTCGTATTTCAATTCCAACATGTACCCAAGAAAAAAATACCAACACATATGTACTAGGGAGATTAAGACAGGTAATCAATTAATGCAAGTCAAAAATCAAACCTGAGTAAAGGTGGCTGCTGATAGCTGGACCGAAGAAAGGATACACACACACAACACAAGTGTGCGTTTCTTGGCTGTGGAATGTGTAGTGTATAATTTGAATGCTTGCAGTGGTAATGTCGAAGAAGAATCAAAGGAAAGTTCGAAGAGATCTGCTTCCGATTGACCAATCTTACAAAAATGGTGGGCTCCGTTGTGTGAACACATTTGGTTTCGCTTTTTTATATTTTTATTATTACCTTGTTGGGCTCTTACATTCAACGCTTGCTGGGGTCCACCGTCCCTATCAACAACCTTCCATATTTTTATTTTTCTATTTTCTAAAACACTTATTTCACATAACCAAGTTCATACCATATTAGTTTTTAATATTTAAAATATTAATTTTCATAGGAACTTATATTTACACGCATTTTTTTTAAAAAAAATGCGTATTTTATTTGTGAATTTGTGAATAAATTTAACACATATTTTTATAGTCTTTAATTTGTGTTGTGTCGTCGAATCGGCTCATCCCGTCGTACAATTTAAGTTCAACTCATTTAAAGACATTCTTAGATGGCAAAACAGCACCGATTGCAAGTTGGAAAAAAAATGACCTTTTAATGAAAGTTATGAATTTTTTATATTAATTACTTTGTATAAAATATAGAGGTGTGAACTCAATATTTAGAAATTTTATTGATATTTTTTATAAATATTTTATTTATTTATGAAATAAACTTTTAATTAATTTTCATGATTTTTATTTATTTTATTTATTTAGCCAACCAATCTAACCCGCAACCCACCATGAGTTGGGTTGAGATTTCCAGCCCACCCGCCAAACGACGGTTTTTTGACTGATCGGCTCGCTTCATCATAGATTGATTCGTTTGACAGATATATATGTTTTACATATAAAATTGAATATAGATAACATAAAATATATATAATAAATATTTATTTTTTTGAATTGATTATCATGAGAAAAAACATTAAAAAATTTATACGTTTTGATGTAAAAATAAAATTATATTTTACGTTTTATTACTAGCTAATAAATATAATATAAAGCATAAAGTCTACTAAAAAAATTTACACATTTATTTTTCAACTATGATTATTATTCAATATGGTAATATTTTGCCCATGAAGATTTTTTCAATTATGGTAACAAAAGATTATTTTTTTAATGGTACATTTTTGCTCATAAATATTTACATGGAATCCTAATATTTACGTATGGAATATAATATTGTGGAAAGATTCGGAAAACTTTCTGGGAATCTGATTTCCGAATGATTTGCGATTCTTGATCGGTTATATTTCCAAAGAGACGAATTTTAAGGTTTCTGGCCATTGCAGTGTCCAAATGAATACGATGAAGCCTTCGCAACCCCTCTGCAACACTGGAACTCGTTTCCCCTCCCAGCGGCTTACAAATGACGCTATCTCCGCCAAATTCTGCCATCATGAACCTCGCCGTTCTGCAACGGTTCGGATATTTTCTCAAATCTCACATCGATCGGTTCCTACGGTTACTATTCCCTACAGAGAACTAAAGGTCTGTGTTTTTTCAAAATTCACGTTTTCTGTTTGTTTTCTGGATGATTATCGGTGTCCTGATGCTTGTTTTTTTTTTTTTTTGGGTTTGTGTGTGTGTTCATAATTATAGGATCAGAGTGCTGATTTATCAGGGAAAATAGAGCAGGGATTTGGGCCTAATGGCTTGGGTATTCTATCCATATCAGAGGTATGGAATGATTGCATGCATCCTTGTCAACTGGTTTAATTTACGATGACTAACTCTCTATCTTTGTGGTGGTTTTGAGAGATTACCACTGTTTCACACGTTCTTATACACTTTCTTGAGATCAGACTTGTTTTTAAGGCGATTTTCTTAGTACGTCTATGATTGCATTGTGTTCCATTTCTTGGTAGGTTCCAGGGTATACTTCACTGCGCCAAAATCTTTTACGACTTGCACCTAGGTACGAACTTACTGAGTTACTTGTACTCTGTCCGTTGAATATAGAATCGGCAAAGACGAGAGAAACTTAAATTTTGAAACTTTTCGTTCACTTAGAGCATGAAGAAAAATTTGCTCCTTAATTTACTTGAATATTTTATTTTCCTAAACAGGCTAGCAAACCTTCCAGATGAGGTAAAAAACAAATTAGAAGACCCTCGTAGCAGGTATCGCCAATCATTTCTTGATTAATCTTCCTATCACACCTTTTACTGGTTGTGTATCAGCTATTTTCTACTTCGCTTAATTTCAGTCCCCGCTGCTTTATAAGTTGGATTTCCTATATGGTATGATTCATTTGTGACTTCAAAATATTGATTAGCCTAAAGTTTGTTGAGTACATGTATGTAGGTACAACATCGGATGGAGTCATGGCAAGGAGCAGCTTGAGTCTGGAAAACCCGGTAATAAATTGATCCTTTGTCATTAAATTATAGGAACTAAGCTTTCTTCCGTAAGCATACCTTATGGATGCATGTGGCATTTGTGGCATCTATGTGAGATAATGGCTGGATGTATGAATTTCAGTAAAATTAGAATTAAATTATGATGATATTTTGTGATCAATATGATTAATTTCTATTTATGTTCTTTTTACTTGATCATTCTTTAACCTGAGGAACTTGGTTTGCTGCAGATATGATGAAAGGCTCCTTCTATGCTAATCCGATACTTGATGAACCTACAACTGAAATATCACATGTTGAACGGTATTGCTAGAAGTTACCACCCTTTTCATGAGTAATAACTAATAATAAGTATCATTTCTTAGGATATTGGGTAATTGATAGCTTAAAATATCGATCTGCATTTTTTATGCCTCCTGTCTTTCTCAGGTTTTTCGTGAATTTGATATTTGTTTTTTTTTTCTTATTTATACTTGTTCCTGAACCGCAGAAGTATAAAATCTTAGTGTACCCGTTTTATTTGAAGGGCTATAATGCTTAACTGATTAAAGGATGGTCGAGACTGTACTACCAAAAATAATCTTTTCAAATTTGTCCAGTACACATTCTATGAAAAGGCTAAATTATGATAAGGAATATGTTTGTGGATTATTCTTATCTGCTGAATAGTTCTCTGAAACTTATTTTTCTGGGAGTACTGAGTAGTAGTATGCGTTAAGCTGAGCTTCACTCTTCATTTCTTGAATTTGTGTGCACTATAATATCGAACCAGTGTCCCTATCCATTTAATGGGGGTCTTCTGTTTGTAGGTATCCCTCATACTGTGGGCCAAATATATGGCCTCGTGATGCTGTGCCAGAACTTGAAATGGGTAGAATGTTAGCTGGTTTTTTATAAGTTTCGGCAGTGTTCATTGATTTTCTATTATAGTCAACTTTTAACCCACTTAAATTTATTGGATTTCTCCTTAACCCTTGAGTTATTACCGATTTTCAGAATATTGTTGGTGGTGGTTATCTTTGGCAATTTATCTGACCACGAAGTAGTTAAAAATATGTCAGGCAATATGATAATAGTTTATGAGGCAAATTCCGATGATTTGTTTTATGATGGAGCTAAATTTTTAATTTCTAATGGTCAACACACCATATTTAATGTGTTTCCTTGCTGTTAAATAATAACTCGGAAATTTTGTCTGTGTATCAATACTTTATAAAATGCTTTGCTGTCCTAATTTTTTATTACCAGAATATTTTACTTCAATTGACTCGTCCTCTCGAAAGTTTCATGGAATTACTTGATTTATGGACTTTTAGTTTTTGTCTTGCTATGAGATATCTCTTAGGCTCTTCCATTTTTAATACAATTCCTTCACTCTTACTGTGGGCGATATCGCTTTTATTTTTTCATATTAATATGTAGAGTTTAAAGCTCTTGGAAAGTTGATTCTGGATGTTGGATTACTGCTTGCATATCATTGTGATCGGTATGGTAAGAAATTTGTGGGACTTAATTTTTCTTCTACTAGTCTAAATGAAATTCATTTGTCAACAAAATATTTATGAGCCATTTTCCTGCTTTTTGTTGCTTTAATTTTTTAATCGTTGATGTGTTTCTTTTTCAAATTACTGATTTTTTTTGATAGTCATCATACCGTGATTAACAACAGATCCACAACTTTGAAAAATCAAACGCTGTTCTGCATCTTAAGTCTTGTTGTAATATCAGAACATGTCCTGCTGGGAATTTATAACGGAATAAATATTTGACATGCATAAAAAATTATAAGCTCTGAATTTTTAATCATGTCTGCTTTGTGGGTGACTTGTTTGGGCATTTGCTGCTCAGAACTCAGAAGGCACTAGTTTGCACTTTGTGTTTGCTGTTTCAGTATTGAATTATCTCATCTAATGGGTTGGTTCTTGAGTTGTACTTGTGCAGCATCAAATGGTTCCAAAGTCCATGAGAATGAAGGTCTACTACAAATACTTCTTCGATCTCGATGTCATAAAGGTCGTCTCCTTTATTATTTTCCTTCTCTTCAGAGGTACTTTGTTCTCCTTTAAACTTTTATAGCACCATTTAGAGAGGTATGTTTTGTTATCGAAATTTAATGGCTACTTCTGAGTAAGTAAAAATGGACATTGTTTTTACATTATTCAAGTCTCTTGCAATATGCATTCATTCATCAAAGTAAGCCACATGAGCATTAAAATACTTGCTCGTTATAACTAAAGATGCCCCCACCTAAAGCATTCCTAGACAATGGTGGGGATTGAGTTGTTTCTTCAAATAATTGCACAAATCGTTGGTAGCCTTTCCCAGTTTTTTAGGAATATTTGTCATCTTGCGTCACAATGTGCCTATTCCTACAATATACATTTGACAATAAACAAAGGAAGTAAAATGGAATAAGAAACAACACTATGGCAATAAGGTCTGGTTTTATATTAACAGTGTGTTTGGATGTATTAAAAAAGAGATTTGGAATTAGATTTGAAATTGGAATTGGAATTTGATTATAAATCCAAGGAATTGGAGTCCATTTTGGTGTTTGGCAAATACTTAAAATGTAATTTGATATTTGATTTGACAATTAAATCTAATGTTCCTTATATTAAAAAAAATTTGAATCGCTTATTTTTAAAAATTGTTTTAATATTTATATAAATATTCATATATTTTTATTAAGAACAAAAAGAGTTATTTTTAACATATAAAAAATATTTTTTTTAGATAGTTTTTTTAAGAAATGAAAAATATAAAGTTTATGACATGAAATTTAAAATATAGTTAACAAATTTTTATAAATTAGGTTTTTATTATAAANAAAAAAAAAATATATATATAACATAATAATGTTAATTGATAATATATATTTTGGATAAATGATATTTTGTAATTTTTTTTTAAAAACTTAAAATTTATAAGTAATATAAATTTAATAGTGGAAATGATATAAATTCTTTTTACACTAAAATCCCATAAAATCACATGAAATCCTACCGATTTTGTAAGAATTTCACTTAGTTAAATGAAATCTTATGAAATCCCATCAATTAACAATCACATGTTGAAATCTCATTTTGTCAAACACTAAAATGCTATTTGCAATTCCAAATCCCACCAAATTTCATCTAATTCCATTCTGCCAAACATAATGTAAGACATGATGATAAGATTTTTCCTAGAATTGACAATTTTTCCTAGACATGATGATAAGATTTTACTAGCAATCAACATAGTAAGATTTTGACGCGACACAACTGTTTTATAGATAAGGATTATCCCCAACACATGTAGCTCTTAACAAGAAATGAAATCACCCTTGCCCATAGCACAAGCTAGAGCTCTAAAAGATGATTAAAAAAATCACGATGACTCTTCTCTTAATTATTTTCCTGCCCTAGCTTGGCTTTCTAAACCCATATGGATGCATTGGACCCATAACACCATCCCTCCTCAGTTCTTGTTAAAAATTTCTTCCCTTCCGATATGGAGGCGATGTCAGTTCCATTTGAATCTGGACTTGTATTACCGCTGAGCAGTAAAAGCTAATATATTACTTATTTAATTCCAATGCATGGGGTACTAGTATACATGCTTCTTTTGTCAATGCACATGTTTGGAATTGACAAATATATTGATTTCTCTGAAGTTGATCATACGAGGCTTGTATTTGTTATACTCAATAACCGAAATTTACTTTAGGCTAAAGGAAAAAAAATGAAAAAGTATAACATGGGAAAATGGAGTTTGAAATTTATATGGGGCACTTACAATTATCTTTACTTTTTCTAAATGGACTAATTCACAGAGGGGAAAACCAATTTTGAGCCTCGAAGGATGGGAACCATTGGTTGTTGATCCTATAGAGTATAGAGGACATTGATTCTCCGTTTGAGTCATGGAATCTTTTTATCAAGAAATGTATTTGCATGTTCTCTGGAGCGGTCTGCTATTTGAAGTTCCATTACTAACAGTTGATTTTTTATGAATTATTTTCTTTGCAGCAGCTCCATAGAAGATGGCGACTCAATGTCATCATGGTGTGGATGGCATACTGATCATGGTTCTCTCACAGGTGAGCAGATTGTTTAGATTTGAATAAAAAATCACAAATGTGGTTACCTTGGTTAGATAGTTTAGGTGCTTGAGATAAATATTCATGATGTTTAAATCAATATAAGCTTAGCATAATAAAACATATATGGGAACTGTGGTTCCACTATCCTCAGGATTCTATTTGACGGAAGTTTTCATTATTAGCTAGTATTACATAGGTACAATTATTTCACATGACTGGAACCTGAAAGATGATTTTATTTCTCATCACTTTGATTAATACCCACTAATCCTTGAAAGTGCTTGGATAAAGTAAACTGCGTCATGTCTTTATTACAATATTAGTAATTTTACTTTAAAATAAGGAATGGTTTTGTATGGCGATAAATTCGTATTCTTAGGCACCACTTAGTTTGTGGGATGTGATAATAGAAAGTTGTATGACATGGGAACAGTAAATCGTCAGATACGGAAAATAGAAGGATGTATAACTCCAATTACTTTACATTTTGAGTCAATTGCTGGATGAACAAAGATGTGGAAATAATTTATGTGTTATCATTCGTACCAAATGGTGATCTGAAAGCAGTATTTGGATCTACGAGGCAAATATGTTACAAGTAATTTATTCGGAAAAACTATGTAGACGTGAATATAGTTTTTCGAGGATAACAAAAGAAGGACTCAAGGAAGCTATTACACGCTGACCCCCAACCATAATGCAACTTAGCATGTCCCTGATGGGGTTCTGGAGGCTGTGCCCCCAAACAAAAATTTCAAAGAGGTTATTTTAGCAATTTCAGCATAAATTTATTAAACATAGCATTACCAAATGAGTAAAGTTCTCTTTCTGTCTCAAGTATTTTGGGGACACGATCACTAATTGTAAACCAGAAACAAGCAGGTGATTTTTTCTATAACAACCACTTTAAAATCTGAAGGTGGATGAATGTTGAACTTCAATAGCTCTGTCTCCAAGGATATGATAGAAGTAATCAGAATCTTGTATTCATAACATTATTATGAGAATCTAGTGATCATGGTTCATGGCAACTTATATGGTCCTCTGCCAACAAAGAAATAAGTGAAATCTTGGTTAAAGTTTAACGGGTCTTTCTCTGATTTACTGGATATATCGACCTCATAATGAATAATTATCCTGAACATTTTCTGTATTGCTTTTCTTTTTCTTATATTGTGCCTCATTACTGCTTTAATCATAAGTGTAGGTCTTACTTGCGGAATGTTTATGAAAGATGCTGTAGAATTGCCCAACCCTGACAGTGCAGCTGGCCTTTATGTGAAAACACGGTCAGGTCAAATAATCAAAGTAATAAATCCTTCTGCTGATAACTAGAGTAATGCCAAAGGTTTTTTGATAGTTTCCATGCTAAATAGCTAGAATGTCTTCTCTTGTATATTACCAGGCAATAGGTTGAATTGTTCTCCAAGTAAAATTAAATCAAATCATA
The DNA here is from genome assembly GCF_012295235.1 of Primulina huaijiensis. Classification (NCBI taxonomy): domain Eukaryota; kingdom Viridiplantae; phylum Streptophyta; class Magnoliopsida; order Lamiales; family Gesneriaceae; genus Primulina; species Primulina huaijiensis. The sequence continues at coordinate 3,714,402 of NC_133310.1, read as the reverse complement.
AATGGTATGAATGATACACAAGGCAACAACATGAGGTATTGTGGTTTGGGCCATCGATATTAAAGCTTTTATGTACAGATTACATCTTGAAAAATTTTGAACCTAAAACAATTTTAATTTTATTTACATTGAAACCTGGTCTCTATTAGTAGAACAGAAGTATTTTCAAGATTCTTTTTTCATACGTGTAGATATTTTTTTATTTCAGCACATGTAAGAGCAGGACTTGACCAATGTGTTTTCTTGTCCCATTTTGGAAAAAAGTTACCGTGCATTGCAAATTCTTGTGAAAAATTGCATATGCAAAATGTTCTTCCTGAAAATAGAGGTTAAATTCTGTGTCATAAGTAAGCTCTGGTGATCTGATTCTTAAGAAAAGATATTAGAAAAGTTTGATAATTTCATCCAGCATAAAAGCAAAGGATCGTTTAGCATAGAATTACACTTTTCAAGGCGTGCTAAAATGCTATCAAAATTAAGAAAATTAAACACACCACTGCAGCTGTGCCACCAATTTTTCCATTCTCTTTCCCATCCTCTTTTCTTTTAAGATTATCATAATGCATGATACTGCAAGCAATTTAACAGATTTGAATATCATTGTTTTATGAATTGTGATTTGAAATTCCTTGTCAAACTGATGGTTTAAACAATATTTATGGGATGAGTCACAAATCAAAAGAAATTTTATAATGGAGATAAATTTTTTGAGTTGAGGGTTAAAACCTAGAAAAATGTCAATCTTTTTGTATACTCTTGCAAATTATGTTGGTCGAAATTTCCCATATTCTTAATGTTTTAGGTGGTGTATGGAAAAGATGAAATAGCATATCAAATAGGTGAAACAACAGAGATACTGTCAAGAGGCCGGCTTTGTGCAACTCCTCATTGTGTTCAGGTAATTTGGCTATTTGATTTCTTTGTTTGATGGGAAACACTGGTCTTTGATTTTATCCATGTTCTTGACTACTTACGGTATTTATTCTTCTAGGCACCGAAAGGGGAGGCAGCAACTGGTGTTGAGCGTTCTACATTTGCCTTATTTATGCAGCCTAACTGGTATAAATGCTGCTGTTAAACCTCATCTGGTCTTTTGTTCAATGTAATTATTTTCCTATATTTACCATTGGCATTTCTTTGGAGCTAGCCATCTTATCTCAGATTAAATTACTGGCATCATGAATGGTATCATTTCTGCGCGTATTACCTGATATTGTATTTGGTGCTAAAATTTTGATTCTTATATTGATTTTCATATGAGACGAAAATATAGCATGCTGATTAATTACATAGAAATATGAATACATGAATTGAATGGGAAATTGTTATGCAATTCAAAGTGACAACACAACTTGGCGCCTAAATCTTACAAAACCTAGACTGCACAGGAATTTATCTCCGTTGTAACAGGAAAAACCCATTACAATACATTTGACTCGACTTCATAGAATAATATAAACGTATCGTGATATATTTTGGACTTTGCTGTGTATATATAACGGTTGAGCCAACCTATCCTGATATATTTTGGACTTTGCTGTGTATATGTGACAGTTTGAGACCTTTTTAGTTGTATCGATGTTTCTGAGAGTCTTTGATCCGTGTTTTCTTGTTAGGGATGAAAAGCTTAGATTTCCTAAAGAAGTGAGTATTCATGAGGTGAGTCTTTTGGCTCACTTTTTTTAACCACAATTTGATAATAATGCTGCACTTCTCATAAGGTACTGAAAATCAATTTCAATCATCCATTTTCCCTAGCTACATTTTGTCAAATTTATAAGAAGCATTTCTTGTAATAGTACGAAGGTAAAAATGTTCAAAAAGTTTCACTCCGAACTCAAGTGGAAGTTAAAATGTTGCACTTGTAAGTGTTGGAAGATATAAATTAGAGAAATCAAAGAAAAATAGCAACATTCACGTTTCCCTTTTCTTTAATTTTTTTTATTCATAGTTTTTGCTGGTGTTTTTTCCTCGCAGTTTATGGTGCCTGATGAGTGTGTTTCTTTTGGAGATTATACTGAAAAACTGCTGGACAAGTATTATGACCTCAAATAGGTAGTTGACGGAAAAAACATTGTATGTCAGTCATTATGCATCTGTCTTCTTCTTTTCTTCTTTTTTGTCAATAGTTTCTGTGCTAGAATGTGAATATTCAAATTGGTTTAGCATTTTGAGATTATTCGTTGACACATAAGTTGGAGCTCGGGCATTGTAGATTACTGGAGCTTCAGATATTCACAACTATTATTATTTTGGTTATAAATTTTATTTAAGTTACTATTTCCGAGGATGCTACTCAAAACTTGGTTCTGCTAAACTGCTATTTTGTTTTGTTATATTGTATCCCACTCTCTCTTTATAGCAGTTTGGAACTTTCTATTTTATCTATTATTTGTATTCAATAAAATAATAAAACCAACGAATGTACATTATCTTTTTCCCATTCCGCAGAGTTAAGATGCAAATACTGAAAGGAATCTCACAAGGTCTATTTTTATGTTTTGTATAAGTATTTACACATGGACCAAAACACGAACAAGCATTGTTGATTATTTTTTTCACAAAAACTAAATTTTAGCTCAAATGGGAGGATTGTCCAAGTCATATATGCAACTCTCAAGAAATATATCCAACCGATGCAGAACATCTTAACATACTTCTCACACCCAGGAATGAACAACTGAAACGTAGAAATTAATGGGTAGTCCAACTATGGGCAGTCCAAAACATGACGGTGGATCTGAGTTCTGATACCACTTTAAAATAAAAGAGTTGAAGAGCTTAGCTCTCATTGCTTAAGGCCAAATGGTTTGCACTTAAAGATTTGGATTTGAAAAAATTGATTTATTTAAGGAAAAAAAATTATGTTATGATTGGAACTTGAACCTAACTCAATTTCTAAAGCTAACTCAAGGGATATGATTGTCCAAGTCCATATATACAATTCTCAAGGATTTTATTCAACACATCACAACTAACACACTCTTCTTTACATAAAAGAATGAACATCTGCCGCGTGAAGTTTACAAATGATCCAACTATAGGCAATCCACAATATAACGATAGAATCTGAGCTCTGATTCCATGTTAAGATTGAGACTTGAACCTAACTCAACCCCAAAAATTAGCTCAATGGGAGAGGATTGTCCAAGTACATATATATAACTCTGAAGAACTTTATCCAACCGATGTGGAACATCTCAACACTTTTCATGTGATTATTACTTCCAAAACATTCCATTATTAAATTATACATCGACCTACTACGTGGATTTTGAAAAATCAAATTAATCTCATCCTATGATTATTGATGATTAAATCTTTTGTGAGACGGTTTTATAAGTCTATATCCGTGAGACGGATCAACTCGATCAACTATCGTGAATATAATATTTTTGGCATAAATTAATTTTTTTTTCATAAGTTTGGTAAAATATTGTCTCACAAAATTGAATCGTACTATCATCGGCATACTAAATTCCCAATGAGCCGATAGACATAGCAGCTCAAAGAATGAAACTTATGCATGATTCAAACGCGGTTGCAAACTGAATAAACAAGACAGAAACTGAATGAGAATTGTTCTTCAACTCCTTCCCCGTAAGTAAATGAACAGCTAAGAGCAAATTTCTGACTTCAATTGTTCTTTTTGTTTTTCTTGGAGGGGTTGGACTGCGAATTTCAACGTAAACATTCTACACAAAGCTTTGGCAACTCTTAACATACTACTTTGCATGAACTCGTGAACCCTTAATTCATTACGGGAGCTCTATACTGTTTCTGTGATAGCAATGGTTTTTGAACTTTGAACCCACAATTGTTCGAAAGCAAGACGGACTTGACAGAGGTAGTCAGGCGTCCAGAAGAAGAGTCTGACCTTTCTAGCACCATCTGGTTCTTTGAGGTGACAGCAACCGAATCACCAGGCATGGACAAAACTCTCAGAAAGTAACCATTCAGTTTTCCTTTATGACAGGAAATTTTCCGCATAACTATCTTCTTGAATCTCACACTCGGTTGGATCTGCTGCAATAATCGAAGTATCTTCCGAACATTTTACAAGTATCTCTGCTTCGGTAAGAAAATCGATGGCATGCCATGCATCAGCAACAAGCTGTATTGTTTTCTTCTGAGGAAGAACACCATCCCTTCTCATAGTTTCAAGAAACTCTTCTGATTTACGTGTCTGTTTTGCCTCTCTATATCCCCAAATTAAAGTCTCACAAGTCTTTAAATTTGGCGATACATCCATTTCACGCATCTTCTCATATATTTTAAGAGCACTGTCCATTTTTCCGGCACTACACCATCCACTGATGATGGTAGTGAAGATGACAACATTAGGATGAACATCTGATAGTTCCAGAAGTTCCTCGGCTTTATTGGGTTCTCCAGTACGTAGATAGCCTTTTGCAAGAATGCTGAATGCGTGGATGTCGGGTTTTATCCTAGCCTTTACCATATCATCAAACACTTCTTTGCATCNAGAGACATGAGGCCCCGACATCTTATGCAAAGTCCGGGAGACACGAGGCCCCGACATCTTATCTCAAGTCCATGAGACACGAGACTCCGGCTCCTCATCCCATCTCTGGGAGACATGAAGCCCCCAATGCTTTTATAAAACCAGATTGATCATCTCTTTGGGAATCCAAGCATGACCAATCAGGACAGCGAGTATGACTCTAGCCCGACTATTTAAGGGATGTGTGATGATACCCCTGTAAGAGCCCGAGTCATGGATGACCCGGGATATCAGATGGATTCCCAAATCAGGGTCAATCTGCATGATGGATTCTTCTGAAGCCGGGCAGGTGCACGCCCGGGCTCTACTCCCCAGGCAACCATACGCCCGGGCTCTTATATAAGCCTCCGGTTGGCATTCTAACTGGGCCACCTCGATATGAGCACCGCACTCGAGTACACTAGCAGAATAAGATGTGGGCGACCGTCATATCTCTTGACACTAATATAAGTGGTTGACAAAATCAGACAGGCGGGATGTGACTAGTATGAGATTTGACATGTCAGGATATAGGGTACAATCAGCAGCCCTACTATAATTAGTAGGTAGCACGAAGAACGAGGTCATCATTACTTCTCCTATTATAAATAACAGGTTACAGCTGGAGCCATATTACAGAGATATATCTTCATCACAGATATACTCTCCCTTGCTCTTATTCCCTTCATTATCTTGATAGCAAATCCGGTGGAGCACCCGACCCGGCTCGTCCATTTCACCCGGATCGCATCACTATCTATGCTACACAAAATTACAAACAAGGAGAAACATTCCACAAAAATGAGAATTCAATCACGTGATCATCGAAACTAGAAGGTTTACCTCGTGTACTCCATCAGTATCAACTTTGTCCAAATATCCTTTGATAAGTGAGTTGAAAACAATAAGATTTGGTTGCGCTCCAAGATTCTTCATCCTAAAAACAAATGCCATTGCATCTGCGAGGTTTCCTTCATTACAATAACCATTTACAATGATACCACATGTACGCTCATTTGGCTGCACCTTGGAAATTTGCACCTGAAAAATCATAGATTCGGCTATGCTGGTTTCCTCTTTCTCTGCATAAGCCTTTGCGATCATGTTATACGTCACAGTATCAGGTTTCACACCACCAGAAACCACCATCTAATTGACTATTTTCCATGCTTGTCAGATGTTTCCTTTGTTACACCAAGCTCGAACAAGTATATTGTATGTCCTGTCATTCGGTTTCACATCGTCTTCCTTCAACATTATCTCCAATAGCTTCAAAAATTCCTCGGGCTTACCAATGATCCCAAAAACTTTAATTAAGGTATTAAATTGCTGGTGGTCGGCTTACACCCTTTCTCTCTCAATTCATGGAATATTTTCATCGCTTCCTTGATATTCCCAGATTCAGAATGCATTGATCCATGCATTGAAGAATATAGAGTCAGGTTTGAGGCCACTTTGTTCCACTTTAGACAGAAGAGAAGGAATGTTTCAAAGAGAAGGAATGGACTTCAAACGTTTCTGGACAATCGGGTGCTGTTAAAACGGTAATGCATGTGAGAAGAGATGGCCTGTGGCCTTCTTCTGTTAAAGCATTAAAAACTGAATGCACTTCACGAGGCTTCCCCCTTTCGATCAAAATATTCATCACTTTGGTTCTTGATCGAACTGTTTGGCAGCAATCGTTGCTCAAGCAAATGGTGCAAGAGGGTACAGTGCTAGAAGTCTTGGCAGAATAAGAAGGTAATTGTCTCTCTTTTGTGAGCGCATCCTCTACGGTGAACCACGTATTTGATAAAGTGATCAAGGCATAGAAAATTTTGAACCAATATGCAAATAAAGTTTACCACAAAAGAAACTCAAAATTGAAAAGGTGAATCACCCTTTGAATGTAAAAGTGAATACAGATAACACAAGTACATTGAAAATTTTGTATCTTTGATCATTAAATACTCCAATGATACAAAATGCATATCAAGCCAAACATTTGATAACAATACCCACACAAAAGTGACGAGTGACATCTTCTCTTAAACTTTAGTAAGAAGAGAGTTTGAAAGAAAAACAGAAACAATCAAGAAATTTTCCCACAAAATTGGCTATGTATACTCCAGAGAAGTGCTGGTTATATTCCCATGTTCCATTTTTGAAAGATGCGCGCTTCAATAACCTATGTTGTATCGAAAGAATTAACTCGATCGATTGAGTAAAGCCCGCGAAGCAATATGCAATACGAGCGAAAAAATTATGCAATGATTAAAGACAATTATTTTATATTATATTAGTATTTTCTATTTTAAAAGAATTATACTGACTTTAAATTTATGAGATGTCAATAAGTTAACATATGAACTGTATTAATTTAGATTTGAAAATTTAATTCAATCAATTTAATGACGAAATGATATTATATTTGGGTTGATGGGAATATTAATTTATTATTTAGAAAATAATGAATCGATCCCGTTGAATTGGATTTTGTACAAGCAGGATCATTCCCTCCTCACTCTGAAACCCCATTCGTCTCCCTCGGCACATGAGGGATTTCTGCCGCCATGATCCGCCTTCCCCTCTCCCACTTCTCCGTCTCTTTTATCTGCCTCCTCTTCTCCATCTGCGCGTACCAGCTCCTCTACTCCGGCACCACCCAAACTTCTACGCAACCCCGTGCCGATAATTTCATTATCCGATTCATTCAGTACAAGAAAGCTGATGAATTCAGGGAATATCTTGCACGCAATGTCAAATCAAAAGGGTGGGAATGGGTTGGGAGGAACAACCCAGCCATGCAGTTTCCAACGGATTTTGCGTTAGTGGCAATCCGGCAAGGTTTTGTTGACTTACTGACCGGGGAGTTTATGAAATTGGAGCTGGTCAAGGATGTTTCCTTGGATTTGAGCTTCCAAAGAGATGTTCTTTACGAGAAAAGTTGGGCCTTTGGCGATGGAAAGAAGAGACCCGGCAAGATTTTAACCGCCATGTCGTTTGAGAATTACTCAGCAAACGGCAGTGGGGTCGAACTCAGCGCGGGGAGGAATCTATTGATGCAGGTGACCTTTTGATATGTCTTTGCCTTTTGGTTGTGAACTGATGTCCCGTGATGTCTTCATTACATCCAAACAGACAATGTTGGATAAAACCTGAAATGAATGCAAGTTTATTCATCATGGAAATAATGCTGATAGAAATTGTTACCATAAGGCGAAGAAAAAGGAAATAATACGCTCATTACTCTCAGTTCACCCACACAAATGATAAATCATGCATGTCCTTGTTTAAGGAGTTTTGTTGTTTTTTTCTCTTAACCAAATCTTCTAGAGATACTCATATACAATTGAATAATTGTTAAAAGAAGTCTTGATTCTACATAACTCGTGCCTTGCATGTCTTTTGAGTTCATTATCTTTGCTGAACTTGGGAAGGGATAGTTGCTCTAGATGGGTTGGATCTCGATGTGTGTTATTTTTTCGGAGTCTTGATGATTTTCTGCAAATCTTGAAGAAGCCTTTTTCTACTTTTCCACATTTGGTAGATGGAATCTTATTGGCAGATTAACCATGATCATTAATGAGTTTGGAATCAATTTTGTCCGCGTAGTCCTTTGCCAAGTCTTTCTTCAAGTGTTCATGGCTTGTCCAACCTGTAAAATGTTAGTTGGAGATCAGTAGAGTAGAGTGATTGTGTAAGTAGGCGCAAACATTTTTAGTTACAGAGATTTGTGTATGTCAGTGAAGAACAGAGCATCTATTCATAGAACAGTAAAGACGAATCAATATTTATGCTCGAATATATGATTACCATATCGAATGTTTAAGAGAGAGTTAAATAAAAATACCCAGTTATTTGTTCATCTTTTTTACTTGGAAAAATAGGATTGTCATGCATCTTCTCTTAATGTGTCATAAGGTACTATTGGCATGCCTTAGGTTGGTGAGGGTGGTTTTCTTTTCCTTTAACTAGCAATTAGATCCTTTTTATCCATAGAAAAAAGGAAATTGTTGGAGTTCTCATATTTTATGTGTTTAGTTCTTACTTGTAGGACAACATGCTTTGTTTTCCGCTTGTATTCACATGAGAAACTTTCCGAACTGTTGCTTATGGTATGTTTTATCTGCTTCCCTAGCGCTCTGAATAACATGTAAATACTTTAGACCTCTATTTGGTAACTTGGGAATTGGCTATGAAATGGACACCTCAACATTAGTCTCTCTTTTTCACTTCCATTGCCCTGGTTAAACATATCTTCACCTTTCGTGATTAACCATATTGCAGAAATCTCAAGTTACATCTCTGTTTGGAGCAGATACCCTCTGGTCAAACGGGTATACTGGCTCTAAAGTGAAAATGGCTATTTTTGATACCGGGATTCGCGCTGATCACCCACATTTCCGCAATATAAAGGTTTGTGTTTTCTAACAGAAAAAAGATTCCATGCCACGTTTCCTTTTCATCTTCTTCTTTTTCTCATTTCAGTTGTTGATAATGACTCACCATATTCAGGAACGCACTAATTGGACCAGTGAGGATACTCTTAATGATAATCTTGGACATGGGACATTTGTGGCTGGTGTTATTGCTAGTCAAGATGAAGAGTGCCTTGGTTTTGCTCCAGACACTGAGATTTATGCTTTTCGTGTGTTCACTGATGCACAGGTAACAGAAACTGTATACTGCAAAACATGTTGTGACTATTTGTTACAAGAACATGATAAGAGACATGCTCAAATTTATTTGAAGTATTGCTGACCTTTGTTTAATTTCATTGTTGTGGTTGAAATCATTTGCAAAGTAATATAAGGTTGAATCATGTGCAAAGAAACATACATCCGACTGAATTCATCCAATCAATTTCTGCACATGCGCAGATTACAATCTTAGGTTAAAAATAATCACAAGAAAACAAAGAATGGAGCTCATTCCACTCTATTTTGTTCCTGAAGCTTGCATGATGGTTTCTTCTGCAAATGTTTCCATTTCTTATTATTACTTGGAAACATGCTAAGGAAGTTTATGAGAAACTTTTTCAGCTCATTGCAGGTCTCGTACACATCATGGTTCCTTGATGCATTCAATTATGCTATTGCACTCAAGATGGATGTGCTGAATTTGAGTATCGGTGGACCTGATTATCTTGATCTCCCGTTTATTGAGAAGGTCAAACTGCATTGACCTTTTGGTTTTGCTTCAACACTTTTTTTCTGACCGGTGTCTATGATGATAATATTCAGAATTTTTTGCGGCTTCAATTTATGTACTTTCCCCTAAAAACTTTTAGCTACTTAACATTTTTTTCCTCTGGTTTTGTGCTCTCTGTTCAAGAGATCTTGGAAAAAACTGAAGTAGTATATGGTCTGGAATTGATTCATTAAACCATGTTTTCTTCATACTATGTTGTTGGATTTCTCCAGCGATATAGACCATTTATGGATATTCACTTCATGTTATGATATCGAGTTTTTTCTCGCATTCCAATCCATTTATGGATTTAGCTAACTGCACTATGCTTGTTTTAAAGATCTATCTTACCTGAATTCAGTTGCATGATTAATTTGAGATTGAACTATGTGGTGTTAGACTTGCCAATGAATAGAGATTTAGACATGAGGAATGTGTTGTAATTGTAAATAAATAGAGTACAATAAAAGTAAACAGACTGGAATAATTAGAATTGTTCCCATGGCATTCATCTATATGAGCACTGAATATTCTCTTGAAAAAGTCTGTCCGATCCGGATTGACTTTATGTATCAAACATTCTGCATTTCATCGAAGAATGAGTTTATCGACAGCTCGTAAAAAAGAGATCATTTCTTATTTAGCAAACAAGTTTTCTTGCTTTAGAAACATTGCATGTCTTTCTCTACGTTAAGAATGGAATATCATCCAACATCTGAATTTATGGCTATTCTGTTGATTAAAATTATTGTTGGTTCTTGTTCTTGTTTTTACTAGGTTTGGGAAATTACAGCTAATAATATTATCATGGTATCAGCGATTGGAAACGATGGACCGCTTTATGGAACTCTGAACAATCCTGCTGATCAAAGTGATGTTATTGGTATTGGTGGCATTGATTATAATGATCACATAGCATCATTTTCTTCACGTGGCATGAGTACTTGGGAGATTCCTCATGGGTACTGTATCTTCATTTCTTCTGTCTACGCTCCTGACTTTTGTTTTTTTAATCTTTCATTCTTTTGATTACAAGTGATTATGGATTTTGTTTTCTTTTTTGAGATGATATTCAGAGAATTTTGCCAGTTCCATTGATAGACATAGATAAAAATGATCATGCAATCCTTTTATGCCTGAATATTTTTTTTAATCTGAGGTCGAACATGATCGCATGTTAAGATGTTTTGTGAGACAGCATTTTTCTTAGGGACATGTACCAAATGTGTAGATGTGAATGTTGAAACGATTTCATTTTCATTCAAAGTTGATTACCCCTTTTTAGGATTAAAGTTTTTACTCATCTCAACTATTGTAAAATTCTTGTACTTTGAAGTGTTAACACCTGGAAAGCCATCCCACAACATTGTTCAGAGATACTTCTTCTCTTAGATTATCTATTGAGTTCTTTAAGCATCCTTTCAAATGATATACAGGCTGAATATATTGTGGAGCATGAGAAGTTGGGGGAGGGAGGGGGGTGAGGGGAGAGGCTAGTATGTGAATAGAAAGATGTTTGGGCATGACAAGTTCGTAGGCAGTTGGTCATCATGTTCTAATCATCATTCACAGTGTGTGTAAAACATATGTGATTGTGAAACTATTACCGTAGTAGTTCATCGTAATCATTGTGATTGAGGATCTACCAATGATTGAACAATTCACTGCATGTAACTTATTTATGGTGGGTATCATGGATTTGTGATGAGGACACCTTTTTTTAATAGGTACGGTCGCATTAAACCTGATATTGTTGCTTATGGACGAGAAATAATGGGATCCAAAATTAGTAGAGGTTGTAAAAGCTTATCTGGAACCAGTGTAGCAAGTCCTGTGGTTGCTGGAATAGTTTGCCTTCTTGTTAGTGTCATTCCTGACGACAAGAGAAAAGAGATTATAAACCCTGCCAGTATGAAACAAGCGCTGGTTGAAGGTGCTTCAAAGCTCTTAGGTCCGAACATGTATGAGCAGGGGGCAGGAAGGGTTGATCTGTAAGTAAATTTGAATAGCATTATAACATAATATTTGATTGTCAAATTCTTAATGCTGATGCTGAATTGTGTCAGGCTGGAATCATATGAAATTTTAAAGAACTATGAACCTCGAGCTAGCATATTTCCCAGTGTCCTCAACAACATGGATTGCCCTTATTCTTGGCCTTTCTGCCGTCAACCTCTGTATTCAGGGGCCATGCCTGTGATATTTAATACCACCATTTTGAATGGAATGGGTGTAATTGGTTATGTTGAAAGTCCTCCATCTTGGCATCCTACAAATGAGGAAGGCAATCTTCTCAGCATTCACTTCACCCACTCTAATGTTATTTGGCCATGGACTGGTTATCTGGCACTTCACATGCAAATCAAAGATGAAGGGGCACATTTTTCTGGGCAAATTGAGGGTAATGTAACTGTTGACATCTACAGCCCACCTGCTCAAGGAGAGAAAAACCCTCGAAGAAGTACATGTATACTTCAATTGAAACTAAAAGTTGCTCCTACTCCTGCAAGATCAGTAAGGATCCTATGGGATCAATTTCATAGTATCAAATACCCTCCTGGATATATCCCAAGAGATTCCTTGGATGTTAGGAATGACATCCTTGACTGGCATGGGGACCACCTCCATACAAATTTCCACATCATGTTTAACATGTTGAGAGATGCAGGATATTATGTGGAAACTCTGGGTTCACCCTTTACTTGTTTTGATGCTCATCAATATGGAACGCTTTTGTTAGTGGATCTTGAGGATGAATACTTTCCTGAAGAACTGAAAAAATTGAGAGATGATGTCATTAATGATGGACTAGGTATTGCAGTGTTTGCTGATTGGTACAATGTGGATTCTATGATGAAAATGAAGTTTTTTGATGATAACACGAGAAGCTGGTGGACTCCAGTCACTGGAGGTGCAAATGTGCCAGCGCTGAATGATCTCTTGGCCCCATTTGGAATTGCTTTTGGAGATAAGATTCTGAATGGTGATTTTGTGATTAATACCGAGCAGAGTCGATATGCATCTGGAACTGATATCGTGAAGTTTCCTGGAGGAGGATACTTGCACAGTTTCCCTTTCCTGGATAGCTCAGAAAGTGGTGCGACCCAGAATTTTCTTTTGTCTGGTATGAGTAAGGTGAGTTGATGTGGTTTGTTCTTGATCTCTCTTAAATTGTCATCTTTGAAAGGGTCACAAGAACTGGATGGCTGGTAATTAAGATGAAATTATGGCCATCAATACGTTCCAAATTTATTTGAACTATATAATTGTTTGAGTGTCCTTCCAATACACCTCTGATGTGATGATAAACGTTTGGCTAGATGACCATACGCCTGAATATTGTGTAAATCGCTCACTTCCTGTCACTTTTCTTTCACATGGTTTGAGTTTTCTCTGGCTAAACTTTTGTTGGGGAATCAGTTAATCTCAAGACTGGCCTTCTTTCTATTTAATATCTTAGTATGTTGTTTGTGTGTTATGATTTTCTTTTCTTTTTAAGATCCATAGCATGATTTGAAATTCCCTTCTCCGTTTCTGTTCTTAATGATGAGTTCTGATCAATGCAGGCCGATTCCCCTATTCTTGGTCTCTTGGAGGTTGCTGGTGGACGAATTGCAGTCTATGGAGATTCAAATTGTTTGGACAGCAGCCATATGGTTACAAATTGTTATTGGCTCCTGAAAAAAATACTTGATTTTACTGCCAAAAACATAAAAGATCCAGTTCTCTTCTCAGATTCAAGTAGACAAGATCAACCACTATACCTGAATGATAATCAATTACCCTCCCGTAGAACTGATGTAAATTTCTCAGCATACTCCAGGGTTGTTGGGAAAGAGTTGATCTGCGGTAGTGACTCAAGATTTGAGGTAAGGGGAACAAAAGGTTATGCTTTGCATGTCAGAGGAAGAAATCGTAGATTGCCTGGCTATGCTGGCATTGATTTGGGCGGAGGTTTGAATTTTACTCGTGAGATTCCAATTTTTAGTAACTCTAAGTCAACTGAGAAAGATGATGAAGATCCTTCAGGGAACCGATACCTGCACTATTTATATAGAAATGATGTAAGAACCATACTTTTGACATGACTGCTCTAAATTTAGTTAGTTATCATGAACAGTAATTGGTACTGCACTGACTGAAGGTTACTATCAATTTAACTTTGTTTGCAGCTCGATTTACCGGAATTAGTTGCCAGCCATTGGCTTATCCCTGTTGTTGTTGCTGTTGCTGGTGAGTGAGCATCATTGGCCGATTTCCCATGTCGATGGATGATTTGTTGGCCCATTCCTGTGGTTGGGCTTTAAAAATTTTGTTCTGCTGTTTTGCAGGGTTTCTGCTCCTCTGCAGTTTTTGGAAAATTAGGCAGAAAGGCCGGAGGAGGAGAAAAGGATCAGGTTCTTCTCGTTTAACTATCCCTTAGTTTTCGATACAGAATTAGAAAATGAAGACATTTTACAAGTGAGTACACAAGTTTTTCCTAGTGTATTATGACATTCTTGGGTAGCTCTAATTGCCGGAATCAGTTTGTATCGATGGTCATATATTTTACCAAGGGCTACTCGTTAATTTTGTACGAAGAAAGTATTTTATTTTCAGTCACTAATGCACATATGATTGTCGTTTGATGGACAATAGGAAATATTTTCTGAAATGGTTTATTTTGTTAGGAAATGAAAACGCAAGTCTTTGAGCAATTGCCGCTTAGAATTTGCAGTATGTTATATGTAATATGTTTTTTGCTCTGGTAAAATTAGGAGTTTTATGGTCTGGCAACTTTGGTATGGTAGTAAAGAATAAGCTACATCAATCATTATATTATATTATACATATATATTCTTTTTCTCAACCAATACGCTCACGCGCTTTTTTTAATTTCGCCATTTTTTTCCCACAAACTTGTACTTTTCATCGCTATATGTATTGGTGAATCATTTCCTTTTTTTTCAATTTAAGCTGGCATCAGTCGTCACTCTCCTCGAGCATCCTTCTTCATCTTTCCCATTTCCATTTCTCTAGTTTGTTGGCCTTCACCAGTGGAACCAGACGGATATAATCCATATTCACTGGTTGGATTGCTATACTGGTCGCTGCTCCCATATTCTCCGCTTGCCGGTGCCATTTTCTTGATTTTTTTCAAGTCGTCATTGTATTGTGCAGTGTCATAGTCTGAACTTCCATAAGATCCATACACAGCTGTGTCCAGGTCTGATTCCTTCGTTCAGATCAGACAAGAAAACATCTCCTTCCAACGCCCTTACAACCTGCTCGGATTCATATTTTTCCTTGACTATAAATTAGAACACTGTTTGTTTCTAAAAGTTTTAAGTAATTTGCCAAAAACCAGTTGCTCTCATGAATGCCAAATTTGTGGAAGTGTTCGACCTGAATGATTTGAACAAGTACTTCCATCTTTGGGAAATCCATTTACCTGGCTCATTCTTGGCCGACGCCTTGCTGAATGGCAAACACAAGCAGCAGCACAGGCTACAACGCGAGCCATCTCATTTTGATGGTAACCATTTTGCAACCGTGAATCAACAAGAGCATCAAAATTTCCATCGTCCAGAGCTCGAGTGAGCAATGGCCTAGCCTATATCACAATTTTATTTATGTATATTACCAGTGAATACACAACTACTAAGTGCTCCAAAATTATCATCAAACTAAAATGAGAATGTAGAACCAGTATTGAGAAACAGGTATATACTTCAGACAAGGCAAGTTAATGTTTTCCTGATTTGGAACTTGGACTCATCGTAGACGACCCCAACTAGATTAGAATTGAAGCTTCTGTGAAGATGATGAATAAACATGGCACAGTAAATTAATAAGAAAGCCGAAAGAAGTTGGTCATACCCAAAAGTTCCCATAACCCGCATCGAGACATGAGTATTGGCATCAGAAGAAAACTTAGCGAGGCCAAAATCCGCAACCTGAGAAAAGCAGTGGTTGGCAAAGTTTTTTTTCGTTTGCAATAGAGGATAAATCTCACATTATTCAATTTAAGCTCAAAGTTTGGTTTTTGAAATGCTCTAGCGAGATTTAACCCCTCGTTAGAAAAAGTGGGAATCAAGATCGGAACCATAGGACAGGATCAGAGTTAGAATGCAATCATGAAACTCAAACATAATACCTTTGCTTCAAAGTTAAAATCCAAAAGAATATTAGAAGCCTTGATGTCCCTATGTATGATTTTTGGATGACCTGATTCAAAAAATTTAATTTGAACATTTAACTTATTTTGACCAAAGAAAAACATGTTCTCCATTTTTCCATATTTTGAATAATCTGTAGAAATTCATGAAAGAAAAACTCACAATCCTCATGCAGATATGAAAGTCCTTTTGCAGCCCCTAGAGCAATCTTCAATCGCGTGAGCCAATCCATTGTAGGTCTCTGCGACCCAGTGCTGCAGTATCCAACCAATGAAACAAGATGCTTGTGGTGCACTCTGCTGATAATCTCAACTTTGGCCTGGAATTCACGCTCCCCTTGTCCACTTCAAGCCTTTAGCTGCTTTACTGCTACCTCTTTGCCATTTCGAAGGACTCCCTTGTGCACATAACCGAAGCCACCTTGCCCTTGAAGATTGGCTGTTGAGAATCCATCCGTTGCCATCAACAGTTCTTCATATGTAATGTACTTTTCGTAATACCCAACGCAATTCGAGGTGAAGGAGGCGGAAGAGGAGTTTCGGGGCCTAAATATTTGGAACCAGAACCTCCATTGCTACTCACGGGAGGAGGAGGGGGTGGTCGAGGTGAAGAGGAACGTACTGCTGAGTGCGGCGGTCTTGATGCACCACCCGGCGGTGGAGAAGGCTTAGGAGGGATTTGGACGACATGATCAACAGGTGGGGGGGGATGTTATACTGATAATGCTGTACCGGATTACCGTAAGGATCAGCTGGGAAACAACCAAGAAATTCAGAGTGAGCAACAACCATACTATATCAACATGATGACGATGAACAAACCATAAAGTTGGAACTTTTGATGAGTTCTAGGAATCAAGAGTTCATCTTCTGACCTTACAAAGCAAGCAATTGCCTTTGGGGCCAAGTGGTTGCGGTGGACGTACATAGTAATTAAGTGTTGTCTTCTTCTTGTAGGATATAAACAGTAGACTCAATACAGCATCACAACACCTCCTACAGCCTTCCCCACAACAAGCCCCGTCGATATTCTTACTGTGCTTTTTTCGTTTTGAATGTAAATTAGATAAGTACTTTATGATCTTGAAGAGTGGATTGTTAAATGTGGAAGAAGAGTGTCTCGTACAATAAAATAATATTAGCAGCTTATATTGAGTTACAGTCATACGGGTGGAATGTCATCCAAGAACAAACAGAGACATGTACCAAAACGATGTCAAGAAAAAGTTGTTCTAATTATGACATATGAAAAAGAGCTAATTCTGAACAATGTGTTGTATGTGTCAGACATCTTTAAGAACTTAGTGTCTAGGTCGCTTTTTAACAAACATGGTTTTTGCATTATTTTTTAGTCAGATAAGGTTTTGTCTAAAAGTGGAATTTTTGTTGGCAAATGTTATGTAAATCATGGTCTGTTCAAACTCAATGTAATGACTATTAAACATGTGATTAATAAAGCTAATATTTTTGCTTACTTTGCTTGAGTCTTCTTGTTTGTAGCATGGTAGACTTGGACACGTTAATTATAATATAATTCGTAGACTAATTAAAATGAAAAACATTCATGCATTCCAAATTGATAAACAACACAAATGCGAAACTTGTGTTGAGACAAAACTAATTGCATCATCTTTTCAAACCATTGAAAGAAATAGTGAACCATTTGATCTAATTCTCAATGATATATGTGATTTAAAAAGAGTGCAAACAAGTGGTTAAAATAAATAATTTATTAATTTTGTTTATGATAGCACAAAATTTTGTTATGCGTAACTTCTTAAAAGTAAAGATGAAGTAATTAAAAAAAATTTCTACTATAAAAGTGAAGTTGAAAACCAAGTTAACAAGAAATTTAAGGTGTTAAAAAGTGATCGTGGAGATGAATAAGAATCACCATTTGCTGAGTTTTGTGTTCAACATGGTATCGATGACGAAAGAACCAGACCTTATTCTTTTCACCAAAATGGCATTGCAGAAAGAAATAATCGTACCTTGAAAGAAATAATTATTGCATTGTTATTAAGTTCTGGTTTATCACAAAATATGTGGGAGGAAGCTGTTTACCATATGGAATCAAGAAATGTTTCGTTCTTTGAACATGTGTTTCCATGCAAATATAAGGAGAACCAAGTTCATTCAAAAGAACACATAAGACAATTGGAAAAGAACAAAAGTTTAACCATGAGGTTGAACCTAAACGTAGTAAGAGAGTTACGACAGAGAAATCTTTTGATCCGGATTTCATCACTTTTATAATGGAAAGTGAACCTCAAAGCTTCAAGGAAGCAGTTTCATCTGAAGGGCTCGATGGAAAGAGGCTATCAATTCCGAAATAGAATCTATTTTACAAAAACATACATGGGATTAGTGGATCTTCTTTCGAAAAGCAAACCACTATGCTGTAAATGGATTTTCAAATAAAAAATGAAATCAGATGGAGCCATAGATAAGTATAAAGTCATATTGATAATAAGGGTTGCCATCAACGAGAAAGACTTGATTACTTTGACAATTGTTCTCCTATAACGAGAATAACCTCTATCTGTGTCATGATTGCGATAGCAGCCCTGCTGAATCTTGAAGTACGTCAAATAGATGTAAAGACATATTTTCTAAATGGAGATTTAGAAGAAGAAATTTACATAGAACAACATGAGTATTTCCTGTGACTGGACAATAAAATAAGGTCTGTAAATTTGTGAAGTCTCTATATAGCTTAAAAAAGCGTCAAAGAAATGTGATGAAAAATTTGATAAAGCCATGATAGAAAGTGGATTTAAATTAAGTGAATGCGAAAAATTTGTATACATAAAAGATACTGAAAATGGTTATGTCATTTTATATATTTACATAGATGACATACTTATAATTGGTAGCAATGATAAGATGATTAAATAGATCAAGAAGTTTTTGAATTCAAAATTTGAAATGAAAGATTTGGGTTTAGCAGATGTGATATTTGGAATTAAAATTCATAAGACATCAGAAAGGATATTTCCAAGTCAGTCACATTATGTGGACAAAATCATTGAAAAATTCAATAAGGATGACTCTGCATTGGCTAGAACCTCAATAGATACAAGTGAACATCTATCAAATAATTGATATGAAAGTATCTCTCAATTAGAATACTCTCGAGTCATTAGGAGTCTGATGTACTTAATGAATTGTACAAGATCAGATTTAGCTTATGCAGTAAGCAAATTAAATAAATTCACGAGTAATGCAGGTGTTAAACATTAAAAAAATTATCAGATTGTTAAGGTACTTAAGGTATACTTGTGACCATGTATTGCACTATACCGGATATCCCGCTGTTGTTGAAGGATACAATGATGCAAATTAGATATTTGATATGAAAAACTCAAAATCTACAAGTGGATTTGTATACTTTAGGAGGTACAACAATTGCGTGGAAATCTTCTAAACAAACTGTAATGTCCAGATCCACGTTGAAATCTGAATTTATAGCTCTTGACAAATGTGTTGAAGAGATTGAATGGTTGTGTCAATTTTTAGAAGATATTCCAAGATGGGAAAAAATTGTGCTGACTATATGGATATATTGTGATAGCCAATCTACGATTAGAAGTGCACAAAATAATATGTATAATTGTAAGTCTAGGCATATACGTCGTAGACACAATACCATTAGACAACTACTCTCAACTGGAGTTATGTATGTTGACTACATAAAGTCAAAAGATAATATAGCAGATCCACTAACCAAAGGATTAAACAGAGAGGTAGTTGCAAAATCGTCAAAGGGAATGGAGCTTAAGCCTATAGAATAAATTGGTGCAAAGAAAAACCTAACACACGCTGACTGGATATCCCAAGAACTAGGTCTAATGGGACAACCTAATCGCATTGATTTGATGGATCACTGTGGGGGTTATCCATGCCCATTAATATTATGAAATGGTAAATGTTGACGAGATTCCAATTGTCTCTGTCTACTATATAGCGAAACCACAGCCAAGGGAATGGGCTTGGCAGAATCATCGAGGAAAGAAGACCCTGTTGAGCTTAACTCTAGTCCGACTTTGTGAAAGCACTTGAGAGGTGTAAGATAAATGGGAGCTGAAAGGCGAAAGTGAAATACCACTATTTTTAACGTTATTTTACTTATTCCGTTAATCGGATGTGTGGCTATGCCCCTCTTTTTGGACCCAAGGCTCGAGCCGATCCGGGCGGAAGACATTGTCAGGTGGGGAGTTTGGCTGGGGCAGCACATCTGTTAAAAGATAATGCAAGTGTCCTAAGATGAGCTCAACGAAAACAGATACATCATGTACAACAAAAGGGTAAAATCTCGTTTTATTTTGATTTCCAGTACGAATACGAACCTTATAGAGTGGCCTAACTATCCTTTAGATCTTCGGAATTTGAAGTTAGGGGTGTCCGAAAAGTTTCCACATGGATAACTGGCTTGTGGCAGCCAAGCGTTCATAGCGACGTTGTCTTTTGATCTTTTGATGTCAGCTATTCCTATCATTGTGAACTAGAATTCACAAAGTGTTGGATTGTTCACCCACCAAGGGAACGTGAGTTGGGTTTAGATTGTCGTAAGACATGTTAGTTTTATGCTACTTATGACAGCGTCGCAATAATAATTCAACCTAGTACGAGAGAACCTGCTAATTCACACAATTGGTAAGCGTACCAGCACGACTTGAGTGCGTCGAATATCGGATCGATCAAGGAAAAATTGTCCACCAAGATTCACCTGGTTTTTGCTATTTTTCTGAATTTTATTTTCGAAAATTTACTCTAGATCATTCTGGATGTGACATTCCACATGCCTGATTTTCGGTGCTCCATATGACAGATTGTTGGTGCTCCAGCTTAGCAACCTTTCGCCTTTCAGATAGTCAATATGTGACTGTCTATATGGAACCCAA
Organism: Primulina huaijiensis; assembly: GCF_012295235.1. NCBI lineage: Eukaryota > Viridiplantae > Streptophyta > Magnoliopsida > Lamiales > Gesneriaceae > Primulina > Primulina huaijiensis. The sequence goes on along the minus strand of NC_133310.1, from coordinate 3,693,665 downwards.
GTGTCTATATATAGAGGCAGACTCAAGTCCTTCAAGGATATCTCACACTCATATATTACTTTCATCTATCTGATTTTCTCTGCCTCCTGCTACCCTTCTACTCGGCTCCAACTCGTGATAAAATTCAGGTACTTCTTCAATTCAGTGACATAGTACCTTCTCGCTAGGTAATTGTTGGTTGTTCCGTTGTACCCTGTGAAACAGCTGTCCAACTTGATCCTCAAAACACATACCAAAAGAGATAAATCTGTTTTAAAGACATTGTATTGTGTACATACATCAGTTTGCTTTACTGTTTTAATTTTACCAACTGTATTTTCTCACGATATCGTTCATTGATTTTACAATAATTTATTTCAATTTCGAGAACTACGATGTTGCTTAACACCCCCACCGAACGATGACGTGAAGGACACGGAAATCTCCGTGTGCCACCGGATGGCGCAGGTGGAGAACCTCTACTCGAAGGCTCCCGGCGGCAGTGAAGACATTACAGGAAATATGAATTCCAAATATTAAATCAGGAATCAGTTAATGGAGATAATTTCTATTTTCTTTACAGTTCACTCCCAAGCAAGAAGAAGAAAGGTGGCGTGTCCGTATCTATGTCGGAAAGATTTATTTATTTATAAAATATATATTTATATAATATAATATAATAATGATCCACTTTCGGAAGCAGTGGTCTTGATTTAATAAATAAATAATCCGCAAATTTCGGTGGACCGTTGGGTGGATGATGTTTGATCCCGCGAATTGATTCGCCTCTCACCACTATTTTCATTTTTAATATATTTATTATTTATAATGTATGCTTTTATTTTGTCATAGAACTTTTTAATAATATGTAATTATATTGGAACCTACGTAAGCAACTTCAAGAAATATATCCCTACATTTTCTTGATCCTGTAATAAAAATACAATGGGGTAAAAATAGACAGAATCACCAAAATTTTATTCTAAAAGCTCAGAAATCCAAAGAATGCAGAATAGCAAGCAGGGTTAGATAAACCTTGTCACTGACACTCACACCATTCATATTTGGAAATCAATCGAGCATTTCCCAATTTTCTCTGCAGCCTCAAGTTCGGGGATGATGGAGTGATGATCAAACTTTGCGGATGGTAATATTATAGTTTTGATATTTGAATATAATTCTTGAAGTTCTTGAATTTGCACATGGTTGTCACCTTGATTTTTCGTCGGGCCACCTGTTCTTGCTTCTCCCTTTTTCTTGCGAGAAAGGCGAGATCCTTTCGAGACACCAAGTTTGGTTGGAGTTTCTCGAGCTGCATCAAACGCCACAATTTGTTACTTACCAAATAACTCAAATCGATTAGCTTTTACGGACAACGAGTTGATTTGCAGCCCGTAGAGAATCACAAAAAAGTGTATAAAATGTTGTCAATCTATCTGATAACAATATGAGACAGAACAAGAATCAGAACATAAACCCAATGTCACATGATATAAACCATTTGTTTATGTTTAGAGATTGTGGCAGCTGGGAAATTACCCACAACAGAATCTAAATTGTTTTCAAACAAAGTAAAGAAAGAACAAATTTATTTTAAATACATCTCCCTATCACCCAAGTAAACTAAGGTGGTTATGAATCCAACTTATTATTGTTGAATGAAATAATGAACTTATTGATTGTTCTCCGTGACAGTCTTTTTACCTTTCAAGATTTCCGTTCAAATATGCTAGCATCTTGATGTGGATCGTAAGGTCCTATAATTTTACGAATTTCTACAGGGGAAACTGATAAAAAAAAAATTACATAAAGTCCTACAGGTCAAGAATACATTGACTTTTCAATCCATTTGGGTAAACTGACGATTCATATGTGACAAGTTTAACCCAATATGATGTAGTTCCTAACCAATTTTACAAATAAATAGGATAACTTAGGCTACCAACTTTTCTTCACATTTAATTGGCAGCTTGGTGCCAGCTTTCTCCTTCATTTTGTTCAATTAGTTTCATTTGTCTGCCCCTTTGGGATGGAAACACAATGATGATCCATATAAGTTTTTTATATCCTGATTGAGCAGACATAAATGAAATTTAAAGAATTTGGAAGGAACTCAAGTCACAATCTTGATTTAAACAAGCATGGTCCCAATTCCCCACAAAGCGTCTTCCTTTTGTTAAAAGGCAGGTTTAGAGAGGACAATCTTAATTTGTACCCGGTTATGATGTAAAATCAGATGAAAAAGACAGAAAAACAGTCCCTCATTCAGCTATAATAAATCTTCTATTTGCATTTACCTTCATTTAAATCTTCAAAATCCAGCTGTGGCAATCTCGAGTCTGCACGCGTACAGCATAACCATAATCTTTGGTCCTCTTGTTCCACTTCTGATGCAATGGGAATATGCCAGTGGCCCTTCTCTGATTCCTGTCAAGCGATTACATCATGTGGAATGGGTCTTACCATAATGCCTCAAGGCCTTAAAACCAATTATGAGAATGCATCAAGACAACTGAGACTTAAATGTCTGGTTTGGTCTCTTGTACTTCTGAAGAACCACGCCCACATGCTCAATCACGTTGATAGAGTCTGTGGAGTCTAAGAAATCTTAGAATACACTATACCCAGTTTGTCTGTTAATTCTTGTAACATAATTTTTGTAAGAACATAAGATTTCTGTGAGGCATGTTTTTCACTTTTTCGATTGAAGTAGGGTTTGGGTTTAGTTATCTTATTGCTTTTGTTCACTTTTCTAGTTTCCTATAATTGTTCCTAGCACAAGTCAGAACATGCCTAAGTCTCTGCATGAAAACAAATTTCTGCTGCACGTCAGAATTTAGTTTGGTACATCAAATTGTTGAAGATAAATACTTCAGCAAATTAAGTTAAGAAAGACTGACCTGTATTACTACGGAACAAGGAGGTGGCATGTGAAATATCGGGCCCGTTTCATCAAAGCTGAAACGTATCTTCAGTAAAAAAAAAATAAAAATAAAGGCAATCTCAATAATATATCACAACAATAAAAGATAAAAGAGTATCATCGTAGCTTTCAAGTTTCTCACAGGATCAACGAGCAAACAGAGATTAGCTTACTAATAAACAACAGAATACAGCCATAGAAAAATTTTATCCGACTGATACACATTTGATTGCCCTTGTCCATGTCATCTCTGAAAAGTGGACTCTAGATACAATGATTAAACACCATATATATCCCCATTACAAAATAGGGAGAATTAATAAATGGAGGGATATGACAATCAGTAGCACACTACCACTATTATCAAAAGCACAAAAGAAGCTCACATGTCTGAACTATTTCTCGGTAGTTATATAGTTTAAGTTTCTAGACTCATTCGACCAGGAAAAATACCACTTGTATAATTGCTGAACTTGATTAAATAGGCTTCCACCTTTTACATGCAATAGCTCACCAGATGTCTTTCTTTCCATTTAGGAAAAATATCATTGCCCAGTAATTGGAACAGGTGATCTCTCATCTCGTCATTAGTGACAAGCAAGCATTTAAACTTTATAGCCGCATACAACCAATACCTGAAATAAAGATCAATTTGTAGGGCGGCGATCTAACCAATCAGCATGAAGAATTGATGACATTATATTATCGGAAGAAACTATGATGAGCAGCTCTTACCAATCATCATTTGATCCGGTCGGAGTAGCAAAGAGAGCATCTGCATTTTTCCACTTCTCAATGAAACTTCTATTGACCGAACCTTCCATCTTATCCCCAGCAATACGCCGATTATGCAGTATAATCAGTGGCCATTTTCTGGAAGGCAGCATTTGGCGAATTCCATTCGCAACAGCATTGACCTATGGAAGACATGGCCAACCACCACAATTTTTTTACCAGATAAAAACTAAACGCAGAGGGTTACAAATTTTTTCATATTCCATAAGCACTTGCCTTTGATGGTTTAAATCTTTTCTGGCTGTTTAGGCCAACGTTTGCACCATCCACCACGGCTTCAAATGGTCCATAGTAATCGAGCCAATTCTGCAAGATGGTGCAGCTTTCAGTTTGTTACACCTTCAAATTACTCTATTTATAGAGAAAAGAAAGTAAATGCACCCGCATACTTGAAATTTCTGAAAACTTGAATTTTTCTCTCTTTGCAAGGCTATAGATGCCACCGATTGTGCAAATTTTTCGGTTTCTTCGGGATCAAGGTCAATAGTTACTAGCCTTTCACTACAGGACTTGCATGAGCCATGAGAATCAACAGGAGACCGGCAAACAGTCCATTTCCCTTTGCCCAACCAGCCTTTTCCATGCCATCCTCCTCCTGCATTTTCAATTGCTCGAACAATCAATTCCCGGTCCCATTTTCTTTTACCCACTTTCGAAGCTACCTTACTCTTAAACCACCTCTCAATCAAATTTGCTGTAGCTGGTGAAACTTGCCTCACACTCGTTCTAAGTTTGTGCAACACGTGATATACTTTTTCGCTCTTTCCAGCTTCTACACTTACTTTTAGAAGTGCCTCCAATTCAGGCTCCTCTGGATTGACATTATGCTCCAACATGTGTTCTTCGACCATGAACGCTTTCTCAACATCTCCATTATTGCAGAAAATAGCTAGAGCAGGGCCATAGGATCGTAGTCTAGGATTTAAACCATATTCCTTCATTTGCTTTACCATATCAAAGGCCCTATCACCATCACCAAAAGATACAGTCATTCTGGCCACAGATGTAAGTATGGCTTCATTCAAGGGAACTTTTTCAACACACATCTGGTTAAATATTTCAAATCCCTTCTGGAGGGCAATTCTTTTTAAATCTTCACTCACTTGAACTACATGACCGGAACCTCTGTCATCTTTAATCTTCGTAGAATCAGCAATCCTCTTCATTGATTGAACCAAGGCATCTAAAGTTTCATCGAAGATCCCCATGGATCCATACAAAAAACTTCTTGAATAAGCTTCCCCTTGAAAACTAGCATTTGAATGACCAAGTGCAAGTTCGGGTGCACAACCGTTCCCAAGGAACTTATCTTTTTTCAATTGTTCAATAGGAGGATTCTCTCCCTCGTCTTGTTCATGCAAACTATTTCCTGCATAACACCCTTTTCCCACTCCACCAGATACATTCAATGGTTCGGAATCAATAACAGGATTTTCTTTTGACGGGTTGACGTGACTCAGACTCCTAATTCCGCTCCCGCTTTTCGCTGGCTGAACCAGACCAGTGGCGGCAGAAGAACAAAGATACAACAGAACAGCATAATGGTACTGCCCCATCTTAACGCCTTCCGTCCTAGCCAAATCATATAATCTAATGGCACCCAAGAAATCACCCCTTTTAGAGCACAACTCCAATCCAACTCTCAGAGTAGCTTCCGCCGAATCGACTTTAGGTTTCTTAGTCAGCTTCTCCTCAGTTCTCACTTCCAACCGATTTTTCAGGAATCTTTTATCCGTAGCATCCTTAGTACCCTCTTGAAAAACGCTAATCTTCTCGTTAATGTTTACCACTTTTTTCTCCTTAAACCTCGTGGAAGATAATCCAGAAACCACCTCTTTCTTCCTCTTAGAACTCGATACATTCTCGTTAAGTCTATCCCTCGGCACCGTTCTCCTCCCAGCAGGTTTCTCAGCACCAAGGTTCCTCTTGTCAAATTTACTACCATCATTTTTATCAACCGAAGTAAAAGAAGAATACCCTGAATTAATATAATCGTTAGAGCAAGTATTAATGCTGTTTCTTGAGAGTCCACCCACTGTGTCTTTGGACAACCTCGTTTCCAAGTGCTCGGCAACTTGTGCTTTAACTTGAAGTGGCGCAATCCCCGGGTCTGGAGTGTCCGTAGTGGGTGGAAAACCGAGAGATTGATGATTAGATGAGTACTTACAGCGACAGGAGTAGGAGAAATGGAGCTGAGTTTGTGGCATCGATTTGAAGGCGAAGGAAGCCATTCCCAAGCAATATGTGGTCGTTCGAAAACCTCCCTATCAACGTTGGGTGACGTTGTATAAATTACCAATTAGATAAAATTCGAGTTTATGAATTTTTTAAACATATTTTTATTTTCTATCAATAGTTGTAAGGGAAAAAAATGTGTTTGTATTTTCTGATAAATCGAATTATGTTATTCCACTCTTTGTTTATAATTTTTTTCATAAAAATTGATATAAAATATTGAAGATATGGTATTTCATATCCGACACTAATATATGATTTTTGAGTACTCGAATATGTATAACAAGCATTGATATTAATGACTCGTCTTTTCTCGGAAGAAAATCTGTGCAAAACATTAAAAATATGGTACTGATATACAATATTTGAGTACCAAATGTTTCAGATTTGGTATTAACATATAATTTTTGAGTACCCAAACCACTCATATATGATTTTTTTAATACACAAACCACTCATATATGATTTTTGAGTTCTCAAATATGTGTAAAAAGTATTGGTTAACTACCTGTGTTTTTTTCGGATGAAAATCGGTACAAAATATTGAAAATGTAGTACTAATATGTGATATTTGAGTATCAACTCTTACATATGATATTTAAGTATTCAAACTAAGTGTAGCAAGTGTTGATTTTATACTCACAATATTATATTTTGTATCAGATATAAAACAGCTAGTACTCAAATATCATATATCAGTACTATATTTTCAATGTTTTGTATCGATTTTCATAAAAAAAAAATATATAAAGACCCAAGTACTGCAGAATTTTTGGGTGAATCACATATTGCAAAAACTATTTTTTCCGACAAGACACTAAACAAAAAGTCATGCTTAAATTTAATGATTTAAAAACAAGTTGCTCTTATAGTCACAAAGATTTATTCTATCGTAGTCGGTATTCTTTATATACATTGAGTTTTAATATGTTTACGTAAGTTGTGTACACTTATGTAAATACTTATGAGATAACATTCATCTATTAGATATATACAATTTTAATATGATTTAAGACATTTTAAAAAAATAATAAAACATCAGCTACAAACACTTTCAATCGATGAAAGAAGTAAAAGCAGCCCAAAAATGAATTAGTTCAAAGTTGAGCCTATAGATATACATCCTGCTAAAGCCCATTTCAATGAAACATAAGCCCGCCAATATGATGTTTTGATTTATGTCATACACAGATATTTTATTTTATCGTAACTTTTTTTTTTATATCATAATAGGGTGGAGAAGACTCGAACTTAAGTCAATACATGAGGAATTTCGATGAGACCATTGAGCCAAATCTTCGGTCTTTATTTTATCATAACTATTAACATTACTCTTGCTGTTGTTTTTTTTTTTTTTATGTTTTTTTGTCATGTATAATTGTCTATTTGAGATTTCCATCGTTCTAAGTAATATGTCTTCTAATTTTTTTTATAATTTTAAACCTTTTTAATACGGAGTGTTGATATGACACTACACAAGTCAGCACAACATCAACACCGCATCAGTGTCACACAAAAAAATTAAAAATGCAAAATAAAAAAACAAAGATAGATGATTAAAACTAAAATTTGATCCATTTTCCATGCTAATTATTATATTATAATTTCAACAATATATATAAAAGTATTTTCTATTTTGATCACACTTCCCACCGCATAACAAATCCGTGAATTATGACACCCATAAATCGTGTGCGAGACAGCTCCATCAGATTTGGAGCAATATAGGCATTTTTTTTGGCTGGGAAATATATTTAATTTATATCTGTCAGTGTGCATTATAAGTATTCCTATTTATAATAATATATAACCCACCAAATTAAATAAAATAAAAATCTGGAAAAAATTTATATCGAAAAACAAGATTTTTAATTGCGAATGTATGACACTTATATTTGTATGTACAAGAATAGATCTGTATATAATATACACACAAAAACTCTTGTGAGACGGTCTCACGGATCAATTTCGTGGGTCGAATCTCTTATTTGGGTCATACATGAAAAAATATTACTTTTTATTGTAAATATCGGTAGAATTGACTCGTCTCACAGATAAAGATTCGTGAGATCGTCTCACAAGAGACCTACTCTAATATACATACGGATATAAACACGAGATCTCCATTCCCATACAAGCATTTAGGATAGGATTTATTACAATATCATCATAAATAAGTACAATCTTTCTTTATTTCTTTCTTTGCTTTTGTCCTAAAAACGAAAGGAAAGGTTTATCGGTTGTGGTAAACCCTCTTATATGAATCAAGAAGGCGTGAAAGTAAAACTAAGGGATACCCGAGAGAGATGACATCAAACATCGACTTCCAGAATATACTCCCCACAATATTTTAGTGAGGACTATGTTCTATACGAGAATCGATTATGCGACGTCAGGAATATCAACTGTTCACATCACCTCAAGCCTAACCAACTTGCCCTTGCCCTTGCCCTTGCCCCTAAGACTATTTCTTTGCTTCTATCCTTATCATAGAAGATGGATATATAACGCAACTCTAATCATACAAAGTGTGTGTAATTAGGAGAAATATAATACTTCTTAAATATAATTATAACATAATACATGGTTCAAATTTATGCATGATTGATGAGTTCTGTTAGATCGAATTTCGAACGATCTAATTAGTTATAATTTTTGGGAAAAAATAAAAATAAAAATAAAACCACTTGAGCTCTAGTTAATTATTAGAAACTCCCCCATATGATCTTATTTTAATCTAAAAAATGGGGTGGGATGGTAGGTGCAAAGATCGCAATTCACGACATTATTATTTTATTAAGGATTGGAAATGAATAATTTAAGATATTAAAATATCAAAAAGTGATGGAGGTGAACTGGTAAATATTGCCACTAATATTCAAACAGAAATCTTCCTTCCAGGAAAAAGAGATACGTATTATATGTATAATATTTTCAAAGGCAAAAATTTATGTGAGACGATCTCACGGGTCGTATTTTGTTAAACGAATTTTTTATTTGAGTCATCGATAAAAAATTATTACTTTTTATGCTAAGAGTATTACTTTTTACATCTACTTTTGTAGACCGTCTCACAAGAGATCTAATCATTTTCAAATATTATATATGTAACTTTACTGCCATCATCAAATACCTAAGATTTTTTTCCTAAAATGTAAATATTAAAATATGATGCTATATTAATTTAATTATTTATATGGTAAAAATCTTGAAAAGCATGAGTTACGCCATTTTTATTTGCAAAATAAAATAAATGTTGATATAATAGTATAATAAATTTAAAAAAATAAAAAAAAATTGTTAAGATTGAGACTTTGACCTAACTCAACTCCAAAAACTAGCTAAAGTAAGAGGATTTTCGAAGTCCATATATACAATTCTCAAGGATTTTATCCAACCGATGCGGGACAACTAACAAAATGAACTACTTACTTTATATCGATCATAAACAGACAATGAATTTACTGCAAACGGAATTACGGAATAGCAAATGCAATGATAAAATAATGGAATAGATCTCATCCAAAGCATAAATGTAAAAAAAAATAAAAAATGAATCACATAAAATCTAGACGCAATCTTCAGATCCAGCAATGCAATTAATTATCACTTAGTGCAGAGTTTTGACAGCTTAAAAGTCCTGCCGGTTGGGATGCTCAAAAATCAAATATATATATCTTTCTGAATCCACGGATCAATACTGATAATTAGTTTTCAAGAAATTATTTCATAACAAATTAGAAAAAATAAATGGGAAGAAATTATTTTGGATCGGATGCAAATGGTAGATGTGTAGCAGGGAGTCCTTCATCATCAAGAAAATCGAAAAAGAACGATTCGGATAAGCCTAAACAGCCACAGAGAGGACTTGGAGTTGCTCAGCTTGAGAAGATTAGGCTACATAGTCAGATGGAATGCAATTATCTTCCTACATTTCGTATCCCTTATGCCCAGAATTTCATTCAGGTATATATACATATATATATGTAAAGAATTCGGTGTTTTTGATGATGCGGCCACGAAGAAATATTCGTTATGACTATGCGCAGGAGGATATGGGATTGCGAAATTCGTTGTCTTCGCCTTCTTATGGCTTTCCTGGATCTTACCAAGTCATGGTACGTACTACGTACGGATGTTTTTCGTATAATGTTATAAATAAAAAGAATGCTAAATCAATAGAATTTTCTACAAATTTTATTCAATGGCTGTAAAAAAAACTTCGTACGTGAACATATATGATCACTTATATACATAGATCTACTGGGATTTGATGATATTGGATGGATGTTTGAGGACTTTAAGTTCTTGTTTGTTCATTCCTTGTAACCCTAGAATATTTTCTGAGTTTTAGCCACCCTCGAGTTCTAAGTTCAGTGTTTTTACTTGGTAATCTCTTGATTCGAGCTTGTGATTAAATCATCCAAACACGTAATTAAGTCATTTTAGTTTATTTAGATGGGATTTCAAGATTTTGAAGGGGCAAGTACTACATATGGGGAATCCCAATCCAGCAATGTTGCAAGGTTTGTGTAAAGAATCTTTTAGCAACTTCTTCCTTTCCAATGGAACGTTAAATTTACTCACTATATCTTACAATCTTGAATTAATATAATTTCTAATGAGAAATGTAATATATATCTTTCTGGCCTTGAACAGAAGATGGCAACCAGGCAACGCATGAGGCTTAGAAAACCATCATTATGTGCTGCCAATTAGCATGACTACATCTTCTTTCGACCCCGAAGTTGAGGTACATACATATATATATACATACACATTACAATTTAATTTATATACACATCCTACCACATGTTATTAATTGTCTTTGTTCCCATGGATTTCGTAGGGATCATTCAACAGAAAGAAAGAGGAAGGCCAGACCGATTTGTTCGCTTATACCAATTGCCAAAGTTCTGATCATCAATCTTCTAATTCTCAAGATATAGATCTGGAGCTCAGGCTCTGATATGATCACCTTGAGAAACTATATACTAGTAATCTTAATTTTACGCAATTTATTATTTTTTTCAACAAAAAAAAAAGTGGGTTAATTGATGTTCTACTTGTGGTTTCCTACTGATCATGCATCCGTAAGTTGAACATATATATTACCAGGTAAATCAAATTTTGCACAAATTCAAGAACAAAGCATTGCTTGTCTCCCCAGTGTAATTTGAGTTGAAAAGGTTCTCAGTATATATATAGACACATGGAACCTTTCTCATGTGCAAGTGTCGTTCACATGGAATATTTCTCTTCTTCGACCTTCAAAGTTCTCATTTGAATATTCGTTACTACCACTATTTGAAAACTTTATATCCTGCTCATACACAACCTTGACATCAATTCATTGTGCCGATTGGTAACTCCACCTGTATATAATGACACACATGAGTGGATTAACGAGATTCCTACTGTCGTTTTCTACTATCCAACGAAACCACAGCCAAGAGAACAGGCTTGGCAGAATCAGCGGGGAAAGAAGACCATGTTGAGGTATGGCTAGCCTTGAGGTTCATGAAATTTTCAGATGAGTAAATACAAATTCAACTCCGGGAATGCATTCTTTATATGTGAAAACTTGGGGAAAAATAACCTTAGATCGGGAGAATCATCACTTCTAACTTAGAGGCGTTCGGTCATAATTCAGCTCACGGTAGCTTCGAGCCACTAGCTTTCAACCAAACACGATGACCAATTATGTGAATCAACGGTTCATCTCGTATTAGGTTGAATTACTATTATGATGCTGTCATCAATAGAGTAAAACTAACATGTCTCACTACGGTCTAAACCCAGCTCGCGTTCCCTATTGGTGGATAAACAATCCAATACTTGGTGAATTCTGCTTCACAATGATAGGAAGAGCCGACATCGAAGGATCAAAAAACAACGTCGTTATGAACACTTCGTTGCCAGAAGCCAGTTATCCCTATGGCAATTTTTCTGACACCTCTAGCTTCAAATTTCGAAGATCTAAAGGATCGTTAGGCCACACTTTCACGGTTCGCATTCGTACTGGAAATCAGAATAAAACGATATTTTACCCTTCTGTTCCGCACAAGATTTATGTTCTCGTTGAGCTCATCTTAAGACACATGCGTTATCTTTTAACAGATGTGCCGCCCCAGCCATACTCCCCTGGCAATGTCTTCCGCCGAGGCGAGCCTTGGGTCCAAACAAATAGGCATAGCCCCGCATCCGATTCACGGAATAAGTAAAAAATAACTTTAAAAATAGTGGTATTTTACTTTCGCCTTTCGACTCCCACTTATCCTACAATCTCAAGCCATTTCAAAAAATCGGACTAGAGTCAAGCTCAACAGGGTCTTCTTTCCTTGATGATTCTGCCAAGCCTGTTCCCGTGGTTGTGGTTTCGCTGGATAGTAGACAGAGACAGTTGGAATCTCATTAATCTATTCATGCTCGTCACTAATTAGATGAAGAGGCATTTGGCTACCTTAAGAGAGTCATAGTTACTCCCGCCATTTATCCGCGTTTGGTTGAATTTCTTCACTATGACATTCAGAGCACTGGGCAGAAATCATATTGCGTGAGCATTCGCATGGGCCATCGCAATGCTTTGTTTTAATTAAATAGTTGGATTCCCCTTGAGAGAGTCATAGTTAGTCCCGCCGTTTATCCGCATTTGGTTGAATTACTTCACTTTGACAATATTCACAGCACTGGGCAGAAATCATATTACGTGAGCATTCGCATGGACCATCGTAGTGCTTTGTTTTAATTAAATAGTTGGATTCCCCTTGTCCGTACAAGTTCTGAGTCTACCATTCGACATCCGAGGAAGGCCCCCAAGGGAGTCGTTCCCAGTCCGTCCCCCGACCAACACGCGGAGACCTTCTCTCACCGCGCGAGCAACTCGAGCAGTCCGTCGACAGCTGACGGGTTCAGGATTGGGATCCATGCCAGTCCTCAGAGCCAATCTTTTTCCCGAGGTTACAGATCCATTTTAATTTTTACCTACTTCCATTGACTACATTGTTCATCGACCAAAGGTTGTTCACCTTCGAGACCTGATACAGTTATGAGTAAGACCGGGCACGGATGGCATTCGGTCCTCCAGATTTTCAAGGGCGGTCGGGAGCATACCGGATGCCACACGACTTGCGGTGCTTTTCCAGCCGCTGGAACGTGCCTCCAGCTGAGCCGTTTCTAGGGTAGGCAAGCTGTTAAACAGAAAAGATAATTCTTCACGAGGTCCCCGTCGACGTCTCCGGACTCCCTAACGTTGCTGTCAGCCGTCGTGTCTCGGTTCAGGAATTTTAACCCGATTCTCTTTCGGAGCACACGCTTAACACGCTGTCTATCGGAGTTGACCCGACCCGTAAGATCGATTAACCAATGTGCAATTACCGTTCACATGGAACATTTCCCCTCTTCGGCCTTCAAAGTATGAGGGGCCGGCGGTCGCCACAAAACCTAGGGCAAGAGCCCGGGCGGAGCGGCCGTCGGTGCGAATCTTGGTTGTAGTAGCAAGACGAGTTAGTTTTACTCTATTGATGACAGCATCGCAATTGTAATTAAACCTAGCACGAGAGGAACCGTTGATTCGCACAATTGATCATCGTTGTGAATTAGGAAAGCAAAACCTATCAAGGGTATGTCTAACGTGAATCCCGAGGTTGATTGTTGGTCCGGACAACGTGAATTGATGGCAGTTCCCCTTGATGATTTAGAAACTGAATTGGAGCAGTTATATAAAAACGGAATTTTATTGTTTGAAATTTATTCTCAATTCTATTTTGGGATTTCGAAATTATGGAGTAATCATCCCGATTTCATTCTCTCAGCTTTCACTTGCTGGCAGACAAGGGATTTCGAAATAAATTCCAATGAGTGTTCGAGTTGGTGAAACATGTGAGTGTTTAACCAATAATTAGAAGTTTGATTCTCCTACTAACACATTCTTGGGTAAACTTGTTAAACAGACCTGACTAACGTGGTTTGCATTGAAGAATAACAGTTCTGGTCATCAATTAAAAAAATTTACTTTGGGATAATTTGATAATGAAGTCTTTTGTTTGGTTGCATATTTGACCCATTTCTCTTCATTCATAGACCCGATACTATTACTCCATTTCTACCCTTTTAATTCTTTTATTTATTAATTTCTTCAACATCCATTCACAGGCTCTCGTTTCTCCATAAATTTGGATATTATATATGCATATACATATATACACATTGAATTTTGTTAAAAATACGAAAGAGTGAGACATATATTTAAAAGATTTTGGTAATAATTGTAGGAAGAAACACAAGAAATATCTGATCACCCAAACACTTATTAATTTATCATGTATCGTATTTTCCGATCTCGTGTACTAAAATCAAGTAATACATTCTCTCAAAAAAAAATTTTTTAAATAAAAAATCAAGCAATAATACATTATTAAACTGACATACAAGATATGCAAAATATTTTATTTTAGACATATATATTCACACATATTTAATTAATTAATTAATTTTAAAAGATATTAATAGGTGGACCCTTTGGGCTAATGTTTAGGTTTAGTTATGGGGCGCTCTGTCACGGACTTTTGGTTGTTATCCCAATTCACGGGTGAAAAATGGACCGGGTAGGGCCCAGCAGCCTCTAAGCCCAATTACGTTAGTTGATTGATTGATTTATTTATTTATTTTAACCCGTAGACGGAGTAGATTGCAAAATTTCGGTTAAACCGAATTAATCGACCGAACCGAATTATTAAAAAAAATCGGTTCGGTTAACTCGGAAGTTCGGTTTTGAAATTTTAAAAAATCGGTTAATTCGGTTCGGTTTCGGTTTTAATTTGAAAAATTCGGTTAACCCGAATTAACCGAATTAGTATATATATTAATTTAAATTGTATATGAGCATTAAAAATACATTAGAAAGAAACTCAATTTTTCATGCATCAGAAGGAAGCTCATTCATCCAATGATTTTATCTTCAATATTTTTATTTGTTACTGATATTTTTTGTTCAATGTTTCTAGTTATTTATAAGCTCTCCAATGTTTTTTAATGTGTTAAAATTCGCATATTTTAAAAAATATCGATGATTTCGGTCGATAACCGAAATACCGAAATATCCGATTTGAAAATCGGTTCGGTTAATTCAGTTTTTACGAATATTTTGATCGGTTCAGTTATTCGAAAATTAAATCGGTTATAGGTCTATTCGGTTCGGTCGGTAACCGAATAGACCAATTGCACACCCCTAATTGGACATTCGATATATATTGTCTAATATTTATCAAATGCAAGTTTAATTGTTATTGGATCAAAATGATAGTGCATGTAAGATCGAACACTTGCCAGTTATAGCTGGTGTCGTATAGTATCTCAAACATCATAGTTCGATCGAAGACAATTATTGCACACAACAGTGCACTTTATTGTAAATCTTTTTTATATATTTAAAAAAAAAAACAAAGTATAATAACTCATATTGGCAAGAAAAGTTGTAAGGGTATTAAAAAACTTTTGAATTGGTTGGAAATATGTATGGGGTAGTTAGTATTAATGGCTGTTAAAAGACTTTTTTAATGAATGGCTTGCCTGGTTGTTCTGTAATTAATGGTATCACACTATCTTCGGGTATCAATTTACGAGGAATATTAGTCCATTTAAATTATTATTTTCTTTTTTAAAGAAAATAATTGAAAAAATTTTAATTTTATCAAGTCTGTGGTAATTTAATAAAATATGATGTTGATTTTTTATTTTATATTTCAAATCCACACACAAGTATTTTTCAGTTTAAGTTTGGCCATATATATTACCTGTGAGAATAGTGAATAATACATGTGGTCCTGAATAATAAATAGTGCACGAATTCTCTTTTAAATCTGTCATAAATCTTTGACTTCTCCATATCCACTAGTTGTCAATCATGTTATAACCTTAAAAAGAGTGTTTTTATTTAAAGTAAATATAATGTATTCACAATAAAAAATAATATTTTTANCTAAATGCATGTTGGATAGAAATGCGAGTACTTGATGAAATTACATTGTCTACTAGAATATCCAGTATTTTATTAATTTTTATGAGTATCTCAATTACCAAATCAAGTATTTAAAATTGAAATTAGGTATTTCGCAAGTAAAAGTAAGTACTTCAAAATGTTCAATGCTTAGTTGCGAATTTTTTTTAAATTAAAAAAATAATTAAATGAAATGAACATGTAATCCAAATGCATCTTGGATGGAATGCGAGCATTTGGTGATTTACGTTGCATATTCGAATATCCAGTATTTTAATACACATTATGAGTATCTCATTTATCAAATCAAGTATTTTAAAATTGAAATTAGGTATTTCGCAAGTAAAACTAAGTACTTGAAAAAGTTCAATGCTTAGTTGTGGATTTGTTTTTTTTTTTAACAATAAAAAAATAATTAAATGAAATGAACATGTCATCCAAATGGATCTTGGATGGAAATGCGAGCATTTGGTGAACTTACGTTGCATATTCGAATATTCAGTATTTTTAATACACATTCTGAGTATTTCATTTACTAAATCAAGTATTTTAAAATTGAAATTAAGTATTTCGTAAGTAAAACTAAGTATTTCAAAAAGTTCAATTAGTTGCGAATTTGTTTTTTTTTTTAAATAAAAAATATTTAAATTCAATTTACATGTCATCCAAATGCATCGGAAATGATGAGTGGAAAGAAAAGATGACCAACAAAAATGGGTATTTATATAATTTTTTATTAATTAAAAGGATAAAAAGGTAAAAATACATAAAACATGTAGTAAAAGTTAAGTTGGTCTTTTGTCAGGTATTAAAATACAAAAAAAACTGATAGGTACTGAATCTTAAATAAATCATAGAGAGATTATTTTTCTTCAATTCACCTTTTGGATAATATAATTATAAATTGAATTATGAAATTGTCTTTGTATTTTTTTTAAAAAAATTATTGTGTAAGCATCGTGTAATTGATAAAGGTCGCAGACAAAAGTTTCCCACTTGGAGAGCGAGAGAGAAAACCAACTCTCTTTTCTGCAGAAAATGGCGAAATCTGCTATCTTGGGGTTACCGTTTCTCGTATCGTTTTTGATAATGTCGATATGTTTAAGTTTGGTGGAGGGGAAATTCAAGAACATGATGTTTTTTAGCTGGGGCGGTCAACATTCTGCTTTACGGGGGAATGGGGACGATGTGACTCTGGTTCTGGACCAAGAATCTGGTGCGTACAAGTCCATTAGTTTTCTGTTCTTCAAATCTTTTGTTGGGTATCTTTTATTTTCAATCCCTCTCTGAACCATTTGAAAAATCCCGGGTTGTTTCAGGTTCTGGAATCGAATCCAATGGAACGTTTCTATTCGGAACTTTTGAAATGCAGATCAAATTGGTGCCTGGAAACTCGGCCGGAACCGTCACAGCTTACTATGTAAGTGCAGTACTGTAGGTTTTAGAGTTTCGGGGAAATGATTTCTGATACTAAAAATTTTCTGGGTGTGCAGCTGTCTTCCATTGGTGAAAAACACGACGAAATAGACTTTGAATTTCTAGGAAACGTATCGGGGCAGCCATACACCATCCATACAAACATATTTTCTCAAGGATGCGGCGGCAGAGAACAGCAGTTTCATCCATGGTTCGACCCAATTGCGGACTTCCACAACTACACCATATATTGGAGCCCATCTCAAGTAATGTAAGATTCAGACATTTCTTGTCCTGTTTTTGTGTCTTATGTTTGTCCTGAATGATTGATTACAAATGACTCGTCAAAAAAAGGATCAATCTTTTACTCCAGTCAATGTCATCATCCTATATATACCCCATTGCGCATATTCACATCAAAACACTGTTTTTGTTTTTGATAATTACACGGAGCAAATTTCTTGTTTCAGATGGTATGTTGACAGAGTCCCCATAAGGGTCTACAATAACTATCTGAAAGACGGAATCCCCTACCCAAATCTTCAAGAAATGAGGGTGTACTCCAGTCTTTGGAACGCCGATAGCTGGGCTACACGAGGTGGGCTTGACAAAATCGATTGGCAAAACGCGCCATTCGTAGCCAAACTGCGCAATTTTAGAGCGACTGATTACAACTACGATGAGAGACCACCAGCAAGTATGAATATCATCGAGTACGATACAATGATTTCCCAGTCGGAGCTGGACGAAGATGAATATGATGCGATGAAAGATCTGAGAAAAAAGCATATGATATATGATTACTGCAAAGACGTGAAACGATACCGTGGACTGTTTCCTGGCGACTGTTTGATGCCACAATACTGATATATTACATTTACTAGTAAAATTCTTCAAAGGCTGCAAACTGAAAGGCACGAGATTCATGTTTCTTGGACACGATCGATAGATTATATTTTCAAGAGTTTGATGCTTTCTTTGTTTTGATTAATATTTGAAATACCACTCGATTCTCTATTCTTTAGTTTTTGTGTTGGAGGAGATTTAATTGTTGACAGCTGTGTTTGTTTGTCTTAGTTGATGGGCAATGGCGTGTCGATTGAAGCTGCTGCATTTCCGGCCAGCTGCTTTCCTTAATTACTTCTCTTCTTTCTTTCTATTAAATGCCCATTTTTATCAATTCCTACCTCTTTATGTTTTTTTAATTTTAAAAATAATTAGAAAACATAACGTGCGGCATCATATATTGTCGAGGTTTATGTTACATGATTGATCAAGAAATTAATGATTTTGAAGAATAGAAGAGCCGATATGGTTGATGCAGTTGGCAACCTGGTACTGACCTCTAGTGCATGCGCCATGTCTCGACCCAACCTGACAGCAACTCTGAAAATGCCCCACTAAGCCTAGTACCCTTTGTACAATGCCACAACAACAGCCAATTGTATCTGTAAACTTTATCATGTTTTCATGTGAATGAAAGATATATATGACTCAGATCGGGTTTGTAGTCCAGTGGTCTCACCTTTTATCGGATTAATCGGTTCTCCGGATTCGATCTTTCTTTCCCGCGTGTGTTGTAATAAAAAAAAAAAAGAAAGATATTTATGACTAAAATTTGAGTGTCATGTCATGTCATACATGGTTATCAAAAATAAAATCACAGTAAGTTTATGTTCAAATTTATAAATATGTGATCTTTTGTGGTATATTTATGATTTGAGAAGTTGATAAATGCATTTATTAGAAGTTAACTCGAACGGTGTGCAAAAAGACAACATATGATTAATGTAGCTAAATTGTCCGAATGTGACATTCACGTTCTAAGAGGTCAAGTAATCATCAGGTAGATTTTGTTTGTGTAATCTTGTCATATATAAAAGATATTCCCCGATTTTATTTTCATTAAATAAAGCTCTAATCTTAATTTATTATCATGCCATAATATTTGAAAGTTAATTAATTGCACGATAATTCATATATACTCTAATTACAAACTCCTTCAAATATCAAGAATTTTGCACGGCGAGAAATATTGTCACAGAAAAGGATTAAATCGCATAGCGTCGCGCATTTGAAAATTGTTTGAGATATTTGAAGAAAACATTTGTGAATGTGTTGATTCAAGATTGTGTTTTTGTTGCTTCATTTTTCGGCATACTATTTGTGTTCTGTGAACATTTTTTATCTGATTATTTGTTTTAGGATACAACTTGATTCCTTAACGTGTTAAGAATGATAGTTTTCACAGAATCACTAATGTCGGTTTTTGTAAACTCAAGTTGTTTTTCTTGTTATTATTTTGCTCTGAGACATCGCACAAATATTTATACTTGTGTATAATTATCTCTGAGTTATTTTTGTTTATGTTATTTATTTGTATGTTATATTATTCTGTTGTATGTTTAGATTAAACAGAAATCTTGACAATAATAAATCGGTTAATTCGGTTTAACTTAATTTTTCAATACAAAACCGAAACCGAACCAATGTTTTTAAAACCGAACTACCTAATTTTCGAAAAAAAATACTTGTAAGATCGATATATATATTGTGATAATTTCCCTTTCATTTTCATGTGTATATATGAATTAATTATTGGATGACACTGTGGAAAATCTTGGAAAATATGATACAAAAGTTGGTAAATCTAGTTAATTGTGATAGATATAATAGATAGATGGGCCACAAATCCACCTGCAAATATGTGTTATATATGGCGGAAACGATCGATCATTATCCAAATCATTTAGTGAAAGAAANAAAGAGGAGATGCATGGTGGTTAATTTCACATATCAATCGATAAATCTCTTCTCTGGTAATTATTATTATCAATAATAATGGGATTACCTTGCAAGCTAATTGCTCAAGTAGCTTTTAAGGCCGGAGGAGATGTGTTTCATCAGATTCTTTGCAATAACCCTGGTCATTTAGTCACTACGTCTCCTGCTAAATTTCAGGGTTTTGATTTGCATCATGGGACTTTGGGGGCTAATGGCTCTGTTCTTTTTTGGAAATACACCCTTGGTATGTATATACGTAAATTATATGTATATATTATTGATTATGTATGCAATGATTTTGTTATATGTGTGTGTGTGTGTGTGTGTAGAGGGAAAAGAGCAGACATGTAAGCAAATCATTCAAGACATAGACGAGGAGAAGAAGCAGATAACATTCAAGTTCATCGAAGGAGAGTTGATTGAGATGTACAAGAACTTGATCATAACCATGCACGTCGAGACCAAAAACGGGATCGATTACGTTACGTGGACTATGGAATATGAAATTATCGATGATGCTAATCCGCATCCCTTCTCGGTCTTGAATTTCTGCGTGGAGTTTACAAGCGAGATCGAGCATCATATTTTCGGCAAGTAACTACTAATAAGGGATTCCGTCACACCTGGCTCGTTCTTTGTTTGTTTGTTTGTTTTTATGGACGTGAAATAAAAGAATAATAATAGAGTCAATAATAAAATTTATGTATGAATAAATGTAATGGTGCATGGGTGTGGGGGGACTTTTAATTTGTTGTGTTCGTAGTCGCATGTTTGAATAATAAATTTATGTGAGTGTGTTATTTGTATTAAAATATCGAATTATATGATTAATGTTGTTTTAATTTGTGATATTTTATTACACACAACAAAATGATGCATGGATATATCATGTTAATATATATAGCTACTCATTATGTAATACCGTTAAGCTAAATCAAAATACTCTTCGATTAAGTTTAATGGTCCTTGAAAATATACAGAAATATAATAATTAAATTTAGATTAAAGATGACAAAA
Organism: Primulina huaijiensis; assembly: GCF_012295235.1. Taxonomy (NCBI): domain Eukaryota; kingdom Viridiplantae; phylum Streptophyta; class Magnoliopsida; order Lamiales; family Gesneriaceae; genus Primulina; species Primulina huaijiensis. The sequence continues at coordinate 3,672,519 of NC_133310.1, read as the reverse complement.
AATAGGAAGAAACAATTATATATAATTCATTATATATATAATGAGACTTAGAATTATAATCTATTTTTTCAGTTAGGAATCTTAAATGTTGCTAATTAATCCTGAACAAAAGAATATTATTTGTAACCAAATTGATTTGAATGTATCAAATTATAACCAAATGAGTTTATCATAATTTTCCTTGATCAAATTCCTATCAAACTCGGTTCTTCCTTTTCCCATCTCTTGTTGAATATTTGTCATCCGAATATGATCATTTCCCGGATCCGGGAAAGTAGTACTAAATCTTGAGCTTGTTGCATCACATGATGTCGGAAGGGCTAACGTTGCTCCAACGATTCTTGATCACTACAGCAGCAGCAGCAGCAGCAGCAGCAGAGACAACAATCTTGTGGTTGAATCTGTGGAGAGTTTTCTTGTTTTGATCCTCTAAATCCATGCTTTCTTGTGTCGCCTCCGATACAATATCCTCCTTACTATGCATGCCCTTTTCAAATCTACTTCTTGAAGATCCAGAGGTATCCTCCTCTCTTTGAACATAAACCTCTAGACTGGATTCTTCTCTTGACTCGGTTAGATTCCATATATAGAAATCGAAAGCTGTTTGAATTAATAGGCTATTTGTGAAAGGTCATTAATCCCCACCTTTAATTTTGCCTGCAAAGAGGACAGCTCAAATGTTTTTCAAGCCAATGATCAATACAATCGACGTGAAACGCATGCTTGCACTTAGGCAGCAGCCTAAGTATCTCGATATCATCTAATTTCAGAGACAAACCGCGCATTCTAGGCCTTCTCTCGAGCCCTTTAGCAAAGAAAACCTAAAGAAAGGTAGAGACTCGATCACTGTCTTCTCTATCCCCGAAGAAATATTAGGCCTCGACGGAATCAGCCAATCTCGAGTCTGTTCGGCTGCTGCCCCCCGAGCCGGGGGACTGCCGGTGACAGAATTCGGCATAAAGGAGGAGGAGAAAAGTTAAGGAAAAAACAACAGAAAGCATGCCAATTACAACTGCTAGACTTGGTTGGAAATTGGTGACTGAATCTTGTCATGCTAAACTGCTAGCTGTTTCATGATGAAATCAAAGAAACAAAACAAGACTGAGATTTGGGACAAGTTGGAATGCCGCCAATGAAGTATTAACTAACTTGACTTGTTTTTGACATTATTGAAGACGACATTATGCTACTTTGTCAGTTTATTTTTTGTTTCTTTCTTCATGTATTTGTTCTTTGAGTAGGTCTCTTGTGACACAGTCTCACGAATCTTTATCTGTGAGACTGGTCAACTCTACCGATATTCACAATAAAAAGTAATACTCTTAGCATAAAAAGTAATACTTTTTCATGGATGACCCAAATAAGAGATTCAACCCACGAATTTGATCTGTGAGACCGTTTCACAAGAGTTTTTGTGTATTTTCTTTTGTTTTCGATTTTGAACCATCGATACTCATTTTGTTTAGATTTGAGGGAGTCATGGAGTTTCTTGATAGCTAGAGATTAATTTTTTTTTATTATATGTTGATGTCTTTTTATATTTCATAAAAATCATATTTTTCCTGTTTCTGATAATGTTTTTAAAAGTATATCTTAACAAACTTTAAACTTTTTATTTTTCTAAAAAAAAAAATATTTAAACCCACTTTGTATTTTGATCTCGTAGATGATTGATCACAAAATCCGCAACACTAAGTTTGGAATTTTTTGAAGAAAAGTACTCCACCATGTTATGTTTTTGCAGTTAGATAATAACAATAAATTATTATAAGACAAAAAATATGCATTATTCATTTCCAAGGAAAAGCTTTTCTTGGAGGTTGACCCAAGAACAAGTGACAATTTTTTAAGAATTTAGTATATTATTTCTGTATTCACGCATGAATGCCGTGGATTTGTCGAATTTAAGCAAGAAAATCAATGAAAATTTGATGTTGTATGGAGCGCTCATCATGTCTTTAATGGTTGACATATTAAATTTTTGCTAATGGGATGTTATCAAATATTAAATAATTTATCAATTATCAATTTTTTTTGATTGTTTGAAAAATTAAATATTCATCTATATTTATAATATTTTTTTACATTTATTTTTAGATTTAAAGTTTGTGCCTTTATTAGAAACAAAAAAAAGAATCAAGAATTGTTAAAAATGGAAGGATGGCACACATAATCCGGCATGCTTAGCTCAATATGGACATGGAAACACATATCTAAATAAGTTATAGTTGGTCTCTTGTGAGACGGTCTCACGAATATTTATCTCTGAGACGGTCAACCTTACCGATATTCACAATAAAAAGTAATACTCTTAGCATAAAAAGTAATACTTTTTCATGGATGACTCAAATAAAATATCCGTCTAAAAAAAACGACATGTGAGATCGTCTCACACAAGTTTTTGCCAATAAATTATTATGTAATTCATGCTTGATTATATAAAATAACGTGCAATGTCATGAGACGTGTGGGAAATTAGCATTTCATTAATATTTTTAAATCTATATTTTTTATTAAGGAATGTTATTTATATATTCCAAAAAGTGTTAATAAGGATCCATCTTGCTTAATTAACTCATTGTTAGACAAAACTGCTGTCAAAATATATTTTCTTGTAAAATGAAATTTTGATTTACGCAAGAGGTGGCTCTAGTTCAGGGAGTAGAGAGCGAGAGTGTTGTGAATGAAGAGTGGAAATGGCACGTGGATTAACAAGAGGGTTGAATGGAGGACCTGTGGCTTTGGATGATGAATGCTTGGAACTCTGGGAGAGATTGAGACTTGTAATGGAAACCTGAGCAGAAAAATTAGAGAAAACTCTTTTGAGGCAGAAGGTGAGCCTTAAGTTTTTTCTTGAATTTGAAACTTTGTGGGGAGTGGATTTCTTTGATTCTTCTTCCCAAAGCGGTCCAACTCCGTAAATGCAATTTTGATCCCTATTGTTGCAAACAAGTAAAGCGGGAGAATATCGTGGGTCATGGGAGGATGGAGAGAACCGACGCTCTGTGTTTGAAAGAAAAGGATAGCATAGGCAGCAGAAAACAAATACAATCTCTTACAGAAATTCTAGCAAATTCCATGCAGAATTCTCATAGACTTAGTCAATCTTTTTCATAGTTTTCATTTCAGATATCATTAGTTCCAGTCGTTTTCTTTTGGATTTCTACAACGTTATTTGTTTTATGTTAATATTTTGTGAATTTCTAAAGTTTATTTAAAATATAAACCATATTAAGAGTTTATTTTTAAATTTCAAATAGTTCTTCTCTAGTTTTATTTGTTTATGACGTCATATTTGTTTAAGAGATTATAACGGACAATCAAATTTAGTATTTACAATCGCTATATTTTTAGAAGTTAGATTGTTTTTTTTTGTTTTTTTTACACAAATTGACACATCTTTGTATCTTGCACGCCCACAAATCGAAATAATGTGCAATAAGATATTAATATTTTTTTGTTATTTTTTATTTTATGATATGTTTCCTAGTAATTAACAATATAAATTCTATAATGTGAAGATCTTATTCGAACTTTGTTTGTATTATGTACGTACAAAAAAAATATTAATATTTAATATGGAATTAGTATTCATATGTAGAGGGATAAGCTGGACAAGAGGTGATTCAAGCACTTTGGAAGTGATAGAGAAGGCTTTGTTTCAAAAATATCATCTACTAAAATTGGTTGTGTATCTCTACGAAAGATTATATGAAAGATCCAACTTGAAAAAGGTGAGCGCTAAAAAATTCATAACTTGTGTAGTTAGCAACAAGTCAAAATTCTTAAACCACTCTCCCATCAACTGTATCTAACTGAACGACGATGTCTTGGTTTTTCATTGCTTTTTTTCGCCAATCGCGTATCATTCAAGTAAAAAGGTGCGATGGTGCAGATGGATCCTGATAAATAGCATACCAAGTGAGGCTAATGCCAGGGATTTTTCTTTGCACCACTTCTTTTTGAGCTAACTTTCTGCTGCAGTTAGAAACAAGGAAATGATGGAATTCAGGATAAACGTTTACATGAATAATGAGATAAAATACTAATGGATTGTGCTAACCGTTTTAGATTTCTTAGTCTTCCCACGAATTCTATTCCTTGGAGGTTTTAATTTGTATATCCGGACCATCCAATGGTGAGTGGTGAATACCTAGAGCAAAATAATAACATTGATGAAGCATGAAGAACGAAACAACTGCCTAGATCATAATATCATACACGGAGAACATTTTCAAGAAATGGAATGTATTATGTAGAAAAAGCTCCTTGATGATGTCAGCTTGATGGGGTAGTATAATTTTGGTTACTAAATAATTTGAATAACAGAGCATTGACGCTTGACACACAATGCAGGTCGCTGATGTGAGGCTAAGTGTAGCACCAAACTGTGCTCAGCCAGCAAATAACAATCACATCGTGCCTTCTTGGGTTCAATTGGTAAAATAAAATAAGTTGTGAATCGGCCAGCTGATGTGAGGCTGAGTGTGTAACACCAAAATGTGCTCAGCCAGCAAAGAACAATCACATCGTGCCTTGTTGGGTTCAATTGGTAAAATAAATTAAGTTGTGAACCGGCCAGCTGTTTCACTTGAACAAGTTTGGTAGCAGGGTGTATACTTTCTCAAAATCCGTGACTGAGTCCAGGATATCTCGGGATTGTATACATTTGCTGAAAAAATTTAACAATGTGGGGTTTCAAACAAAAACCACATTGAAACAGCTGTTTGAAATGTTAACCTATATCCATGGCAGGCTTTTCTCGTCAAACTATCCAAAACCAGACAAAAATTGAAAGCGTTCAATTTTGTCATTCTTGAATTTTGAATAAATAACAATTCACAGTAGTTAGAACTTCGGACTTCTCCCAACTTCATTTTGTGGTACTTAAAGGACACTCTGCACCTAGTCCTCCATATCTCTAACTACTCATCCAAGAATTTGGAACCCTAAAAATATATATGTATGCTTTGACTGCAATTTCCCTATGGCAATATCCAGATATAGTGGAACATGCACAGCCAACATAATGATAAGTTACATTACATACAACGAAGAGTTTACAGCCTCAGAATTACCTCTTCAAAGTGGGTGAGTTTGAAATATTTTTTTCCAATTTCAGTATGCCTCACCCTATCATAGCCTTTACCATCTGTCTCCACAAACCTACAAGATGAAATAAGGTAGACAATAAATTTGTGGTAAAGAAGATAAAAAAACACTCGCATAAATATCAAATAAAACTGCACCTGTGATATGAAAGTTTGTACATGAGACAGTTTAGCATGGTTGGAGTGGCTTGAGAGTCTATCCGGTACTGACCATCTCTCTGTCAGACACATGATAGAATGGATTAAACAGAATTCAAATATAACGCAACCAGGAGAGGTAACTTAGAGTGTCAGATATCATTAATGAACTAAAGGCAGCAGCTGATGCATGGCTATTCCAATTGCCAGCTGATTGAGCACATTTATTTATGCTGAAACTCAATGATTCATAAAAAGTGTTGCTGAGATTTTGTGATTACAGGTTGGAGTTTTTAGCTTTCATAAATAAGGTTGCCATTTTCTCATCCAAGTCCAAAAGTCATCGTTTGACTTTAGCTTTTGCAGCTGTTGTACATCAGATCAATATTTATAAAGATACACTTATACCTAATAGCAATCAGTGAAATGCAGAAAGTAGCATGTTTTTAAATGGCATCAGAATCCAATATCGGTTGCTCACACCCCTCTATCTTTCGCCGCTATCTTTGCCATTTGGCTTTTCTGCTCCATTCATTTCCCGCTGTTCTTTAAATTTACTCACTTTACAACTAAGTAATATATACTATTTCTCTCGTTCTTTTTCCAACTCGTCCATCTATATTATTTTAAAGCAACACCTACGAAGTTCCAAACTTGACAGTTACACGTCATCTTCTACTCCATTTCTTTCTCTCTTTTTTTATCATAAAAGCTCAAATGATTTTCAGGAAATATAACAGTTTTCATTTAAATAGTGTTGACAACTAATCCGGCCAAAATGCTGGTTGGTTGATGGTTTGGAAGATAAGATTGAACAGCCTGGTCCTGAATGGATCTTCGAACACTAATTTGCATAGACTGAACTCATATACTATCAAATATCTTGCAAATGTATCCACTCGTGGGATACAGAAAAAATACAAAACAAACATATTACTATCATCAAAAGGCTAGATACTGCCTTAAGTGTGGTAAGTTTATTGTTGTGCCAGACTTTAAATATAATGTAGTATGCTACCGCCATCAATTATGTAATAAATAACAGAAATCACCATTTGATAGGCATAGCATGCCAGCATTAACTTTTAACTTATTACCAAATAATCAGGTTCCTTTATGTGAGGAAATACACCTCCTCCTATTCGAACCATCCACAAGAACTTATTGATGTCATCACTTGGGTAACCAACAAGGCCTAAAATGAAAAGGCGCTGTCATCAAAATACAATTCCAGCCAAATAAATGTTCAAAACAAAATAGTAACAAAAACTAACCTCCAAAAACGACAAGAACATATTTTACATCCAATGAATTGAAAATTTCCCATGCCGCCTTTTCAGGAGAGGACATGGCAGTACCAACAGTTGCAATATGTGTGTTGTTCCAGGTATTGTTGTCAACAATAACAGTACGGTTAGCCATAGCAGTGGTTTGGTAACCATAATCCCACCAAGATGCAACCTAGAATAAATCAACAGCATCAGGAAACAGCAGAAACTAGAACTGAACATATGGACTCTACAAAAGTGACAATTTGAAGATTGTTCTATGATCTCATGATGAAACAAATGGAATTAATTTAATATATCGAAGTTGGGCCTTCAGAAAAGAGAGGGTTTTATCAAGCTCATATTCATTCATTTTTGAACTTGAGTATGCAGGAATATACAAAACATTGAACAACTAAATCATGGCATAAAGCCAAAACTTAAATTAATGCTCAGCTTCAAAGTCAGCACCAATTAACGCTGTAGTACAGTCGCTATAAGTATTAAAAGCATACAAGTTATGGCCTAAATGAACAGAAAGCATTATAACTAAATGTGGGATGCAGAAAAAATGCCAACTTACTTTATCATCCACCTCAGTGTTATGGCGCAACCAACCATATGCCTCTCTAAAGTCATCAAAGACATGAAGGCCATCATGAGAATGAGACGTCAACACAATGGAGGGCGCCGAATATGCCTCGGCCGCAGCCCAAACAGAATGGACCTAAAACAGGAATTTTCTTTCATTAGTCAAGACAATGGTGAGAGTACAGGGAACTGTGTGGTTGGTACTAGCACCAATGCACTTGAAGTTGCCAAGATCTAAAAGTTGCACGCTTACAAATATCAAAATAGAGGAAATTAAAGGAAAAACTTCTACAACAGATGTTTATTGTTTCAAGTCCTCAATCCTTCACATTTGATTTTCCATCTAAGAGTAACATAAATATCTTACCAACCCAAGATGCATTAATATAAAGTTATTAATTTTGGGTTTTGATAAGCTTAAGCATAGCACCAAACTTTTTAATGTTTTTGTTTGATAATATGATTATAAAACTTTTGAAAATGTTAATGCTTAACTAAGGTGAATAATTTTATTTTGAAAACTAGAGCTGAGATAAGAGTCAAAGAAATGGTTTCACGCTTCAATTATTTCAATATTGAATGCATCTCATTGTATAACAATTAAAAACCAAATATCATATTACTCAGAGCAACACTAGATTATAGCTTTTCCAAAGAAAAGGCAGGATCTCGAGATTCTGATCCCAGACCTACGGGTTCATGCTTGCACTACGCTAGATTAAAGATTTCATTCATTTTGCACAAAAATGAAGAAAAACCCCAAAAGTTAAAATGTTAGGGCCCAAGCATATTTAAAAACCATCTTCATTTGAAAATGTTCTTCAGCGAAATCAGTTATTTTCAATCTAAATGTCAAATCATGATATATACTCATCGTTTCCAAATATTTATACACTGTATCATTGTATTATACCTATCATGACCATTTTCAAAACTTACCATTTGAAACTTCAACATTTTTTGGCTATTAGTCAGTGGCAAATTCTTTGTAAGCATAACTGAGACCTTTAAGCATCATAAAGAAGTAATTTTGATTCTTATGTAAACAAATGAAGATCTGGCAAAAAGAATCCCTAAGCCATGAAAGATGATCATAGAACGGGAAGAACAAGACATGTTAGTCCTTCAACATTCATGTTAAAGATTGATGTAACATGATCAACAACTTAATCAAAGATTACATACCACATAAAATGCACCCAGCAAGACAAGTAGGAAAATAGCAATCAGAGAAACTTCAAATGGTAAAACCAGAAGCCTCTGTTCAATCCGGGATATGACTGAAGCCTTCTCTGTGTCTTTTGCTTTCTTTTTGTTCTTTCTTGAAGATCGTTCCTTCAATGAATCTTCACTTTTCTCCATCTTCACTTCATCAGTTTTTGAATTGTTACTAGTATCCCCTGCCTTGTGCAGATCATAAGCATTAAATCCCCTCGTAGTAAGCAAATAATTAATTGATTTGCTATAGGTTGCATAGCTTGCTTACACTGAGCTGGGGGTTTTCTGTTTTGTCATGGAACTGATATTTAATGGATCGAGTGAGAACATCAAAAGCCTCAGAAAGAGCAATTCCAGAAATTATACAAGCTGCTGGAGCTAGCACAAGCATTAATCGCACCTAGCATATCAGTAATAGAAAGTCATAAACTCAGAAAAAGAAAAGCAAAAGTGTGATGTCAGAGAGTTTCAAGTGTCTGTACCATGACACCAGAAAAATATACTGATGTAACTATATAAAGAACTGCGAAAGAGCTAGCGTCAGAGAGTGGCGAAAAGCATGCCTGTGAATTACAATATAGACAGGTTAGAGTTAATACAATGGATGCAACAATAAACAAATAGAGCAAACCCAAAATATAAGCTTAATCAGATACAATTAAAATATTGATCACTCACAATAATGCCAGCAGGAACCAAAAATGCCAAAACGTTGATATCCATAAAGTAGGACGGCCACGTAGGAGGTTGATGCTCGCTAACACTGGCTATAATTGGTATGTACTTGCTTGCATATGTTCTAACCCAGTTCCAAACAAAGGTGGAGAAACCCATATAAGAATGTTATGACATAAACAATCACAGATAGTACAAGAGAAGAATCAATGTCAAGGTAATAATAACAAGATTCCACATAAATGAAAAGGCACTTGGTATCAAGAAGGTCAGACTTACGGATCCAGAAGGCTCAGACTTCTTCCACTCCAACCTTTTGTAGGGCTGGAAGCTACCAATGCTATTAGGACAGCTAAAACAGCAACACAGATAATCCTGAATATAAGACATAAAGACCATCGTAAAATATTTCTTCTCAATTCTGCCCATCAAAATGGCTTATTATTTCAAACAAACTAAAATCAAATTAGATGAGGAAAACAACATCACATTGATTCAAAAGACCTGCTACGACATGCTACGAAGACAAGTACTTACTACAAAAACTGTGGTTAACCACGTGTAAGTTTGCATTCTTCCTTGCCATAGTTTCATAGAAGACCATGCAGTAAATTAATGCATGCAAATGAGAAACTTACAGGCCCACGGATACGACTATAGTAACAGCTACTTTGAACATTTGGGGAGTGAGAATTCCTTTGATGTAATATACAAGAGCTACGACATGTATAACTATGAAAACCTGCACATAATAATCAGAAAGACAAGTTATCACAAAATAAAGAATATAACATGAAAATCTGGTAGCATCTAGAGATACATATAATTATTCAAATAGAATGAGAAGTAGAGCAACATTGACCACATGGAACACATTTGAATATACGAGAATCTAAGTATTTTTCCCACGGTATCATCTTACTTTGACTCTTACAATAAGAGTTCTATTTATAAAAATACATACCCTTATTGTCTCAAAACTTCGTCATTTACATTCAATATGTATAAAGATGGTTCAACTTGGAACATTTACAAAAATATCTTCTCGTAATCCCCAAGAAACAAATTAATTTCCAGCTATATCAAATAGATATACCATGAGGACTATTTACCTACAGATTACAAAAATTTCTTGCGAGCCCTATGCATGTTTCATACAAGTACTTCGTATATTTTATAATTTAATAATTATGTTAAGAATGAGGTAAATTTACCACAAAAATGTAACCAAGAAAGAAAACAAATCAGGCTGCATCATTAAAATCTGAAGCCACCACGAATGAAGTAAAATATATAAATACTGACTTACTCGTCATTTTGCAGTGATCATTCATCTCTTAGTAATCTACTTTGGGAAAAATAAAATGGTAGTCAACTTACTAAAAATGATGCAAAATGCTCTGATGTCATTACAGCATTAAAACCTACAACGGGTACCAAAGATGCCAATAATGTCCCTAAGACAACCTGCATTTGTAAAATTGAGGTATCACGTGACAGTATTGGATCAGCCAAAGTACACTGAAATATAAGAGATTTCAAGAGTAACCAAAAACTTTATCCACTGTAATAGTTAAAAACAGATACTGAGGAAATACAAAAATATAAACTTAAGTTTGAGCTCCTAGATAAGGGGAAGATATCGGTCGGTAAATTATGAGCATGTGATCAGCAGTCACCTCTACAAGCTTTTAGCACCAATTCATGCCACCTATTGCAAAACCAAATTTGAGAATTTGTTCCCAGGAACTCTTAATGAGCTCCTATAATGTTTTCTGAGAGAAATTAGTCAGCAACTACAGTTCATGTTCCTAGTAATCAATATAAAACAGCACATCATCTCTATTTTTCAGATAGTTGATGACTCTATGCCACAATGATATTGTGTTCGTTGGGAATACACAATTAAGTGAAATCAGAAATATCATATATACACTATACCACCAAGAATGGCTAGAGCAGTACAATTAAAATGTCTAATATTAACTCCCTTCGAATTCCAAAGAGAGAACGGGGACTATTTTTATGCACTTGCAAGTGAAAGGTTCACTTGTTATAGCTACATGGAAATCATTCATAGCTCAAACATTTGATAGTTTTTATATACATTCAGACAACATTGTAGCAACAGATTTCAAAAAGGGACAGAATAGGAACAATATGCCCAAAGACATATCATTTCGCAAATCATCGAAATCCACGCACCTTCTAACCTCTCAAAAGACATTTCCCATGTTGCATCTTATTTTTTGGTACAAATATCACTTTTAAAGCTTATCTCAGTAGACACCTCAGAAAAGTAAGATCTAGTGAGGCGTTAGCAAAGTAGTCAGTAGCCACACAAGGAAGAAGTGGATACTCTTCCAATTTAATGATGATATAAACAAAGGGCAGGAATAGTGTTCCATGGAAAAGATTGAAGAATTTCTCCGTACGGATCAGCTTCGTGGTTGATATTTATGTTGAGACTTATATCTTTGACATATTGTATAAAATCAATAGACCTTATAATCATTTTACATTCTTGTCTAATTCTAACAAGCAACAAACATCAGCAAGCTCAAGCAAAACTACAAGTTCAAGCCAAACATTACGGGAAGACACTCACAAGTGGAGCATAGGCAATGCAGAGGCGTGAAAAAGAGCGGCCAGTAACAATGCACAGAAGCATGTGCATTGGAATAAGAGTTATAATAAACGTATAAAACTGATAGCAGTGAACAAGCTTACAATCATTTTAAATTCTTGCTTAATTCTTACAACCAACAAACATTGGAAAGCTGAAGAAAAACTACAAGTTCAAGCCGAACATTATGGGAAGATACTCACAAGTGGAGCATAGGCAATGTAGAGGCATGAAGAGTAGCGGCCAGTAACAATGCACAGAAGCATGTGCATTGGAATAAGATTTATAATAAACGTATAAAACTGATAGCAGTGAACAAGCTTACAATCATTTTAAATTCTTGCTTAATTCTTACAACCAACAAACATTGGCAAGCTAAAGAAAAACTACAAGTTCAAGCCGAACATTATGGGAAGATACTCACAAGTGGAGCGTAGGCAATGTAGAGGCGTGAAGAGTAGCGGCCAGTAACAATGCACAGAAGCACATGCATTGGAATAAGATTTATAATAAATGTATACCCACCCCAAGAGCAAACCTGAGACAGGTAAAAGAGTAAAGAACTCCATCGAGCATGAACAAAACAAATGTATCAGCTAATATGAGAAGAGCATGGTAGACCAACAGTAGGCAAGTTTACCATGTAAAAGTACGCCATTGCATTTATAGTAGCATAAAAAAGAGATCCTGTGTTCAGTGTCTGCAGTAGATGGATTAGAAGGTTAAAGAATGGCTATAGTTCAGTTCCAGACTGACGAAATCCATGAGAAATAAATGGATCAAAGGGGAGGAATGTTTGAAATTTCGGCTAGTTCAGTTAACATGAGGACGTTTATTTAAAAGGTCAAATTGTTCAGTTGATTCAAGTATAATAGCACGAAACATAACTGATGAAGCAGTCAATTTGATGAAGCAATTACAAAATTGAGTGGTCACCTTTACATAGAGATAGAAAGTGAAGATCAAGGCAAATATAGCTACAGCTTCATTGTCATAGCTTCCAGCCACAGACCGAGATATATATGATGGCACCTGCGGAATAAAATCCATAAAAACCTTAACAATGTACAGGGACAAGTTCACACAAGATTAGAGCATCTGTGCACAACAAAGAATCAACCAGTTAAAAATAAACACGTAAATTTTCGATCGAAAAAATTATGGAATATCTGATTAGTTAATATCTGTTATGGATGAGTCCATGAATCTTTTCACTATAAACGCGATGGAAAGAGTCACATAACATCATTGTTATTGAAGGCAACAATGAGTGACAAGAAGACAAAAGGCAGAAAAGAAAATTGCAAGATGGTGCTTCAGGATTGCAGGAAAAAAAATGCAAGATGCTGCCTCGGGATTCAAAATGACAAGAGGTGAACAAATAGAAAAATTACCATGGCCAAAAGAGCTGCAGCAGTCAATCCAGCACCAACACCTTTGACTTCCTATGTCAAGTGCATTAATTGATAAAGCATTGCATATAAAATAAAGCACGGGTCAATTCCGCAAGGCTTATGATAAAATGAAAATATATAGAAGGATGATCAGCAGAACCTTTGTCAAAAGGTATGCGGCCCAAGAAGCAAAAGCTGAAAAAATAGGTGCAGTGAACACACAGACAGTCTCCACAGACAAAGGGATATTCAATGAGTTCAATATCCTGCCAAAAATTAGCAAAGGTACATCAATCATGGCTGAAACAAAACAAAGGAGAGCATTATTGATTCCTAACTTGGTCAGCATTTTAAACAGCAAAATACTAATTAAGTAATTAAGTCTGGTTTAGTGTACTGGTAAACAAAAATGGTGTGTGCTACATACTTCCATAATGAACCAGCAGTCAACGTAAGACCAGGGTAGACAGTACCTCCAATCACCCGCCCTAGAGGATACCTTTGAGACAGTAAATAATAAACTCAATTATCATAATACACTAAAAACAGAACAAAAATGCAATAGCAATCATTTTTGTAGTGGATTTTCCATGATATAGCAGGAATTACCATGTCCGGTCATCAAACCAATTCCAAAAGTCATATACTCCAGTTTTTGTAAGATACTGCAATCAGAACTCGTCAACTTCTATGATGGAGCTTTCAAATATTCAAGTACAATGAAACACACAGATGGAGCAATATTCAAAATGCAAGCAAACAAGCAAGTGTAAACCAGTAAAAATAAAGTTACACAATTTTAAATGTAACAAATAAACATAATATATAGGCTTGGTCGCTTCGGATTGCTATATTTCACTCTATGCACAATAAAAGTAACAGGGGTCAAGAAAAGGTTGATCAAACATTTTAAAGAGATCGATTTTCAAAAACTCTCCTACTTATGCATTGCTAACATATCAGTGTGACAGGTGCCCAAGATGTTGACTAATCCTTACACATTTAACAATGACAAAAGAAAACGCTGATGTTTTATCCCGTGTTTCACAACATTGTCTACATCCTCCATAAACTAATGCCACACAAATTGCACAAGATTGATATCATCTTAGAACAAGTCAGATATGAAACCAACGATAAATTTAGTATGGGCATTTTTCTCTGAGTTGTATTCACCAATTTTCACAAAAGTTGCCTTTCTAAATGCTCAGCACCCACTATCAAATTTTTGTATTCAGTTCTTTTGGGATTGCACCATCAATACTCAATTACTGAACTCGCAATTGCCTTGTAGTTGACAACTTTATAAAATTAGATTAGATCTGCAAAGATACAGTCCTAACTCCAAACAAATATCGCATACGCGTACGGCGTACCTATTCAGTTCTTTAAAGATTGCAGTGTGCAATTATTGAACTCAATCACGGAACTTGCAATTGCTTACTTCTTGACAAGTCCATTATCAAATTTGATTGGTGAAGATACGATATTTGCAAATATGATGCACCAAAGGCCAAAGGGTCAATATTCTTCGAAGTGGGAATTGATTTAGCTCTTAGATGCTTAAACATGCCAACCTTATCATCTTATCAAATGTACAGATACAAGTCATTTTAAACTGGTCAGATTCGGCGACACAAATTCCAGCATTCAGTTGACTCAGTTCTTCACAATATGTAACTTTGAATAAAAAAAAATCATTCTTATCATTGAATGATTCAAAAACTTTTACAATCTAATAAACAGAAGATACACAGAATCTAATCTCTGCATTTTGAACAACGTAAATAAACAGAGAACGGACAAACCTGAGTCACTCTGTAGTTGAAATACGGATCAAATTCATGAATTACACTCTCGTACTTAATCACCTGTAAATAAAAATGAGAATCAAATTAGGAAAAAAAAATCACATCGTCACTCTAATGAAGGATACTCCAGAGATGCCAATTACCAAGGCAAACTCCCACTCGAAAATTCAAACGACCAATGATACATTAACTAATAACTATAAACAAGACCGAAAGCAGGAGGAGATTGAGGGAGAAATTTACGGAAAATAGACGGATCGAGAAAGCCAGAACGCCGATGAGCAACAGAATAAAGATCGACAACACATTTCCGAACGCGTAGCGCAAGTTCGACGTTGGCGGAGTCTCCGGCGCCGCCATGGACGGCAGAATTCAAGGTTCTCGATTAGTGCCAGAGAACTGCGCACAAACGAACGCGGATGACTTGAGCAGTGTAGGCCGATGGGAGGAAGGTTTTGTAGAAAACGCCTAGGCTTTTTTATTACAAGACTTTTATTTGTATCGGATTTATTATGGGAAAAGACTAATTTAGCCTTTTGAAATTTGGTTGACTCCACTGTTTTTGGGAACGACAAAAAGAAATGATTGGATAATCCAAGTGGATGGCACAGTTGGCATGTCCTCATTGGTTAATGACACAACGCAGTTTGGAATTTATTTTTGTACCTGTCCTTTTCTTATGAATTTCATTCATAGATAGATATTTTTAAGAAAATATTTTAATATTCAAGACAATTTCCTATGTTTGCTATTTTTTTTAATTATTCTAATTAATTGTTTCAAAAAATTTATAACTATTTCAAAATACTTAATCTATTATTTGGGTTTTTTCAAAAAAATTGGGGATGAATACATAAAAGCATTTCTATATGCTCGAATTCGAGATTGTCACAAATTGAAATTTTAGATACTATTGAGTCAAAAGATATGTGGTAATATTTTTATCATAAAAATTATGTGAGATCATCTTACAATTCAACTTTGTAAGACTGATCTCTTGTCCAACGATCCATGAAATTTTTTTTATGCTTAAAGTATCATTTTTTTCACCAGAGAAGTATCATTTTTTATAAGTTATGTTACGAATAAATATTGTCTAATATATGCTAATATGAGTTAAAAATATTACTTTTTATGTCAAAAAGAATGTTGTATAATATAATTTTGATATGATGAACGTCTTTTGCTATGCGTTTAATGGACGTATTAAACATCTTGCAAGCATTTAATATAACACGTTTCTCGAGATCGACCAATGTGACATTTCACGGGATGTGAACATTTCGCAAACATTTAATAGAAGACGTTTATCGATATTAACTGATGTGACATTCATAATAGAGTAGGTCTCTTGTAAGACGGTCTCACGAATCTTTATCTATGAGACGAGTCAACCCTACCGATATTCACAATAAAAAGTAATACTCTTAGCATAAAAAGTAATATTTTATGAATGACCCAAATAAGAGATCCGTCTCACAAAATACGACCCATGAGACCGTCTAACACAAGTTTTTGTCATACTGTTTTTACAACCGAGCTTTTAAAAACATAGCCAAAACTAGCCCTACATAATATTAATTTTTTTGAAAATCTATTTTTTGAATTAATATGTATACCTAATTTTGATAAGTGGAGTTCTTCAGGCCGTTCGATGGGTGCCACAAGATGTTCATATGAACTTAATATAAGCATTTAACGCAGAACGGTTATCAAAATCGGATGATAATTTATTTTTTTGAAAATCTATTTTTTTCATTTGAATCCACTGATTTTTTTTGCTAAAAAATAATTATTTTCAATATTAACTGTTCGAAACAACNACCGAACAAACCGAAAAAACCGAAATTTCATTAAATTAATATTTTTTTTATATTTTTAATTATTTTATATATTTTGATATGATATTTAGTGAATGAAAAACTATTTTCAACAATTTTTAGTTGATTGTTATTTGTTTAATTTATTTAGACCTTATATTTAAATATTTTACTAAAAAAATGTAGAAAATTAACATATTATATTTTACAATATATTTATATTATTAATTTAAATAATTATACAAAAACCGAATTAACCGACCGAAATAACCGAACCGTTTTTGTAGAAAACCGAACCAAACCGAAAAAAATAGTTCGGATATCGGATTATATATTTCTAAAACCGAAAACCGAAAAAACCGAAATAAAAAACTGAAAACCGAACCGAACCGAAAAAAATGGTTCGGATATTGGATTATATATTTCTAAAACCGAAAACCGAAAAAACCGAAATAAAAAACTGAAAACCGAACCGAACCGACCGATGAACACCCCTAATTACAAGTCTTGATTGACGTATTCAAGAGCTAAATCTTCATTCATACTTTTAATTTGTTCCGTGAATAACTGTCTAAAAGACTTTTTCATTTGAATCCACTGATTTTTTTTGCTAAAAAATAATTATTTCCAATATTAACGGTTCGAAACAAGTTCATAATTATTTTCAAAACTAGTTGATTTTCTCACATATCTCGTTCGAGAGATTTTCTCACAGATCTAATAATTTACATTATAGAAAAACCTACAAACTAATTCTTGCACTTATTAAGCCGCCTCTGGCTTTCCAAATCCTTATAGAAACGTTTGATGAACTCCTCGGGCGTCTATGTCCACTTGATAATCTTCTCCCATGTCCTTTACAAAGAATGGGGAGTCCGTTACCCTAAGCTGTCTGACCTCGGGGCTATGTCGGAACCCCGGTAGCCTTATCAACGGAGATGTACTCACGACACCGACATTCTACCTCTAAAAAAAAGATTAAGCTTTAGTTCAAATTCAGCTACGAGATCTTGATAAATGCAAGCAACAAAATGCTGATAAAAAAAAAACGAGAGATAATTATTTAATGTGAGTAGAATATACCAATGGCTAAGAAGTGGGGGCAACCTCTAAAATTTTTTTGTTGTGATATTTTGATTATGTTACTTATAGTTTGAATATTATAAGTTAATATATATTTTAATTTATGTTCTACATTTTTTTTTTTTGAAAACTAAGGCCATCTTCATTCATAAAATCTATTTTAATATAAATTTTATACTAAAATAGTGCGATTTTTTGGCCATCTTCAATCACAAAATCTATTTTGGGGTAAATTTTACACTAAAATAGTGCGATTTTTGCACCAAATACAATATCCATCTCCAACTCATTTACTTCAAATCTTACACTAAAATGAATATTCTCGAAATATTCATTTTATTTGTATTATTTATAAATGATTAAATCAAATTATTCCTTAATTATGAATAATAAACATAAATAAATATTTAAAAAATCAATAATTATTTTTTTTAATTTTTATGTTTAGTATCTCATTATTAAAATAATAAAATAAATATTTTATTATTATTTAAATGATATTAATATTTAAAATAAATAATAAAATTAATACATATTTATAATAATTAAAACAAAATAAATTAAAAATAAAAAAATTACCTCTGCACCAAATTGGCCAGAGAACACCTCTTGCGCCAAATTTGACGCAGAGGTGGAGACTGTATTCATTGGAATCAATTTGTGCACCAAAATGATTTTAAAACACTATTTTAATACAAAGATGATAAAAAAATGAGTAGGTCTCATGTGAGACCGTCTCACGGATCTTAATCCGTAAGACGGGTCAACCTTACCCATATTCACAATAAAAAGTAATACGCTTAGCATAAAAAGTAATACTTTTTCATGGATGACCCAAATAAGAGATCCGTCTCACAAATACGACCCGTGAGACCGTCTCACACAAGTTTTTGCCTAAAAAAATATTATTGCATTCCACTATTTGAGGACTCTTTTTAAACTCGTCTCCGACCTCAAAATTGTCAAGTACGACTGGGTCTTCACGACCAGTCATCAGCCACTTGATTTGCCGATCACAATCAAACCCAATCACTACGTTCTTTAAAGCCTCAACAATCAACATTGCTTTCTAATTCTACAATGAATGTACATACATAATTAGAAGTATGAAATTTCAACTTAAAATGTTAATGAACTGTTTTATGTTTTTCTTTTTAAAATACAATCATTGCTAAAAATAAAGTAATAATACTGACTAAATATTTTGAGATGAGAAATGAACCGATTAAGATTGAGAACACCTACATTGAGTTTGAACACTAACGTGGTGTTAATACCAATTCTGGGTGACCGACCCACTTGTGCCACGTAATGTTGTCATTCAAATGCTCACATTATTTTTTTATTATTTTTTTTGTAAGGTGAGTGAAAGGAGTGGCCTGCTTGGCCCACTCCATTAACTACATATATTAATANATATTATTTAATTTGTTTTAATAAGACGAATAAGTGGACAGTAAAACTTACAAATAATGAATCTTAATGTTAAAATGAATGTAGTAAAATAGATGTATTAATATAATTTGTATTTGACATATTAACTCTACGATTTTTAATGAGGTGGGTGGTGTTATAATAACATAACAAAATATCCCATGAAATTCGGACAATTTCACGGGGTATTTGACGTGTGGCACATATGCATATACCAAATCGTGTGCTCGTCAATGAACCAAGTTGAAGCGCAGAGACCACATTCAAATTCACACCAACCTTCATTTGAAAAATCGTGAAAATTCTGGAGTTCGAGAAATTATTCACCCTTGTGGGGCTCTAGATTATTTCTTTTTCCTCCCAAATTAGTTTCAATTCTTGAATATAAAATCATTAAATTAATCATTTGAGAAATCCCGAATTTTTATTTATTGAAATTAATAAATATTTCCTCGCTGGATCTCCCCTAGAATACAAAATTAACAAAAGAGGTAATCAAGAAGTTGGGTGAGCTACATTTGAAAAACACATGCTACTGATTTACTATATTTATATAGTATTTATTATTTATTAAATTCTATTAACCGTTCATCCGTGAAATCGAAAATCAAGATTTTGTTATAGACATTGAATCAATAATAGTCTTGTATTAATCTCTGAGTATGTCTCTTGTGAGACGGTCTCACAAATCTTTATCTATGAGACGGGTCAACACTACCGATATTCACAATAAAAAATAATATTTTTTCATGGATGACCCAAATAAGAGATTTATCTCACAAAATACGATCCGTGAGACCGTCTCACACAAGTTTTTGCCTTAATCTCTCTACATTTTTTTAAAAAAATTCAAAATATCGGTTTTAACGATTACTACATAATTCTTCATCTCTGGGTGCCTAGGTTCGGCGCTTTGTATCTTCTCTTCCGTAAAAATCCGTTCTTGATAAATAATAGTCTTGCAATATTAATTATTCTCGTCAAAATCATATATTTAAATAAATAATGTTATTGTTAAAAATTTATAATGACGTTATTAAACATATATGATTGATATTAAAATTGATAACCGAAACAAACTTAAAACGAAAAAGTCATACCCAAAGATATACGACTCTTTTAATTTTTGATCACAAGTCAATATCTATGTTCTTAAATTAACTTATCTTGAAATAATGAAATTGACTACGTTTAGCTTTACTTGTTCGTCTTTGCTCAAAAACGTGGCTGCTATGATGAACGACGGAGGAAGCCTCCAAGTAACAACCAAGACCCGCAAGAAATTGGCGTCTGCTCGAAAAGTTGGTATCTTGTCTTTTCCTATATAAATTTCATTGATTTTTGGTAATAAAAAGGGGTGGGATTTTCTCCGTATTCCCCCACGTGACAATATCTGAACGCGATTTTGTTGGTGGAACCAAAACTAAAATCGCCTTTGATGGATGGCATGAACTCTGAAGAAGAAAAACTAGAAATCTACCAGCGGATGTACAGAATTTTGGAAGGCCTCAACAAGGTTATGCATGAGTCGGAAGCATGCCAAGATTCGGCCGCTAGTAAAGCGTTGCTTGAGCTCCAATCTGTTTCGACCTCCATTCTTTCCGGTAACCCACATCTATTTACCATATCTGAGCACCTCTCCCAATTGGCTGAATTTGTTCTGGAGCACAACAGCTCCAAGCCGACAAATCACGGTATCAGATCTTTCATAGCTAGTCGGCTTAGATCGCAAGAGTTTTCGAGACACTCCGCGGCTATCAGATCGGAAGTTGAGACTTGTATTGATCGCGAAGTTGTGTCAAGTTTGAAAGAAACTCTGTCGGAGTTGCGTTCTTACGAGGATGCTTCGTCTCTGTATATGATTGACGAAGACAAATTATGTGATAAAATGTCTGTCTTAGAAGAGAGGATATCTCGTGGTTTTGACATAAATTTGCAGGACTTGCTTTTGAGGTCAGGGATTTTTTCGGAGCTCGTGTGGGTGTTGTGCACTTCAAATTTCTCGAAAATGGTTCGCGAAATGGCGGCGAGTTGCTTGCAAAGATTGGTGCTTTTCAATAAAGATGTGTTTGTGGGATCAGTATTGGTCGGTGGAAGCGTGAAAGCTTTGGTGTCAATGGATTCTTTGTGTTCTTTACAAGTCCTTTCGTCGCTGATAAAGGCCATTAAAAGCCCTTTGGTGGATGAAATTGAGTCATGCGGCGGAATCTTGAAGATTATAGAGTACCTATCATCTGAAGATATGGAAATGAGAATCATGGCTTTGGATTGCATAATGGAAATCGGGTATTTTGGTAGGAAGGAGGCTGTGGAAGTTATGTTGGATGCAGGGCTGATAAAAAGTCTGGTGGAACTACAGCGGAGTGCTGTGACTGACGATGGATTCGAGACAAAGTCGGAGAGGAAGCATCAGCATCAGCCATTTGCAGGCTGTGTGGCACGATTTGCAGTGCAGTTGGAGGTTGGAGAAGGATTGAGGCAGAGGGAGAAAAGGGCTTTCAAGCAGCAAATATTGGACAAAGTTAGGGAGTGTTGTGCTTCCGATGCTGAATCTGCCACCATTGTGGCTGAGGTATTGTGGGGATCTACTCCTTGAGAATGTGCAAACTGGGAAAATGATTAGTACTTGTGGCAATATGCTTTTCTTGATTTGTTTCTTGTGTATACTTTCATGGTGTGATAATAATACACTACATTTGTTGTAGAATGTTTTTTTTTTGGGTAAATTGAATTTTTGTTAAATGATATGAAGTTGAAGCTTAGATTTCTTCTATATCCTGTCAGTCTATTTTGCCTTGTTGTCTAATCCTTCATTTCCAGCTAACACATGAATAAAGTTCAGCTACTGAACAGGGGCAGCCTACTCTGTCTCCATCTCTATCTCTGCTAGTTCATCTATAATAACAATTCATTGGTTTATTTGGATTTCAAATAAAAAAATAATTATTTTGCGAACAATTATAGATAATATTATTTTGCGTTACTGTTACAGGTAACCACGACAAAATCATTTCTGAGATATGTATTTTAGTATTTTACACCAAAAATAAATATGATTAGACAAACATATATTTTTAGAATATTCCTTATAATTTTAGTTACTTATAAAAAATAGTTTTAAATATTCCTTTCCTTATAATTTACTTGCATCTGTTTATAAAGTGGTCGATATATTGATTTATTATTTTTAGTTTTAACATATTTAAGGAAGGTGTATTGGTTTTAGATTTTTAATAACTTTTATCGAGTTTAAAAGTCTACATGTATTTAGGGGTTTCAAAATCAGACACGACCCACCAAATTCAATCCCAAAAAAATTATGTTTGGGTTTGGGCTTTCGTGTTCGGGTCAAATCGGGTTGGACCCGATAACTGATCCGAAAAAATGATCGACACAAGTTTATGAAAATGACAACTTTGATCAGTTATTTAATACTCAAAAATAACAACGAGCAAATGCTAATTGGAAAGATATTATAGCCAATTATAAATGACAAAATTCACATAATTTTATGAAAAAATATACAAAAATTTTGAAAAAAAGTTTATAAGAGTCTATGAAATTTGTTTTACAATTTTATGAAATTTTATAAAAGTCAATAAAAATCTATCAACTCCATAAAAATCAATAATTTTTAAAAAAATCATTAAAATTCTTTAAAAGTATATAATGAATACACCTCAAGTAGATTAATTAAGTTCGATTGAAATTTAAGATACACATAACCAAATTTGTAAACTGATAACCAAACTTAAATACGTAACTTTTAAATAATTATTTCATATAAAAAAACATTCATTATAGAAAAGTTGATAATGTAATACAGTGATTCTTATAAAATAGGTTATTTAAAGTTATAACGTAAAGCTAAAATTAATTTAAAATAAGTATAATTGTTTATATCAATTGTTTAGATATGCAGCGAGCAAACCTCCGGCGCTATTTTGGCAGCGCGCCCGGAGAGGCCTCAAGCTACACAACTTACAATTTGTAAACAACCAATTCTATTATTTTGTGTTCAAATTCTCCAACAAATTTTCTGGAGTCATAAAATGTAGCTGATCAATCCTCGTTGTCTTGTTTCTTGCAGCGATGATGTTTTTTGCAGGGTGGCGGAGGAGAACCAGCTCTTGCGGCGCAAAAATTCTTCATTAACTTGAAAGGAAGGTTTGTCTTCGCGGAAAACTTGAGCAAACAACCGTCCTGAATCAGCAGAACCGCGTTGCAACATCGAGGTCCGAGCAATCTTGGCTGGAAGTTCAGAAAGGATGAAATGATTTCGTTAAGGCATCCGGGCACCGACAAGATCAGGTCGAGGCATTGATGAACGCGCGGCAGCGACAGCCCACCGCTAGCACTAGCAGCGACGCCCACTGAGCCTCGCACCCCACCGACAGCACCAGAAACGCCGACTGAGCCCTGCACGCCTGCGTCGCCGACTAAGTTTGCATGGCTGGGTGTAGCTAAGAGTATCGAAATCCCAGCAAAAGCAGCGACGATCAAGAAACTTTGGATATGCATTTTTCTTTTGACCTGAATCTGAAACCAAAGATGAGATGCAATGTATGTGTAGAGATTTGCTATTTATAGGGGTTGGGAGATGGTGGGAATTCATTAATTCTTGAAACCGAATACGTTTAGTTTCCATTGTTAATTGCTTTTGGAGTGTCATGTTTCTTGAATTTTATGCAGAGTAATCAATAAATTAAGTCAAAAGATAGAAATTAATGCTCATTGAAATTAAGGAGGATTTAATTTTAAGCTTCGCATTATTAATGAAATTTAACAAAATATAATAACAATAAGAAAAAAATTATCAGAGTAAAACAAAATGAGAGACTATTAAGTTTTCACAAAAATGTTTCACAGATCAATTTCGTGGGTTGAATATCTTATTTGTGTAATCCATGAAAAAATATTACTTTTATGCTAAGAGTATTACTTTTTATTGTGAATATCGGTTCGTGAGACCGTCTCATAGATAAAAATTCGTGAGACCGTCTCACATGAGACTTTATCTTAAGTTTTATCACAATCCCAGGGAGGATCCTACATGATATCTTTATTAATTTTAATGTTCAACATGCTATAAGTAAGTCTCTAAACTAGTTTTAATTGTTAAACGTGATACATTCGTGAGTGAATATAGTGAATAGTGAGTATATAGACTCCAAACAAAACTAAGTTATTGATTTTTTTATATCATTCCTTCAGCTCCACAGAGGTGTTCATGCAACTTGGCGTCAATAAACAAGTTAGAACATTTTCTTGGAAGAGCGATTCTTTGTGCAATCCAACCAGCATGATATCAAACCAGCAAAGCCCGACTCTCGTGGCTGGGAAATGTCGTTTTCTCGCCTCTCCAACACCCTCAAAAACTCATCCGAGCTTAAGTTCCCATCGCGATTTGTGTCAAACATAAAAAATATCAGGTCAACCACCTTCTCTTTGAGATTGATCCCACAAACCTTGAAGAAATTGCGACATTTTATTAGTAACACACATCCATAAGTGACTGCATGCACAGTATTGAGGCATAAAGATAAGAAATAAAGGGTAGATGGATGTTTTTTAAGTGAAGTGTTCACCTGATCAGCAGCTCTTTTAAAATCTCGCTTTGACAACAGTCCATTTACTTTGCCATAACTGAAGAGGGCTATGGAGAATGGCTCCAATCTTTTCCGGAGCTCGGAAAATCTCTTAAATTCTTCAAATGTGATACGCACATCTCTTAGAGATTGCTCGTTGCTAAGTTCATCAACTCGATCCAGAAACTTGTCTACGTATCTCATATCAGCAGAAGCAACCATTGATAAGGCAAAGTCTTTCGCAGAGATAGTTCCTTGCGACTTAAAATCATAATGCGAAAACTCCAATCTCAGTATCTGTGCATGAATTTTACAAGTTGTCATAGAATGTGACCTCCTGAATTTCAAGAGCATATATGAATGTGAGCGAAAATTACATACTTCGTCATGCAATTCTCTGAAAAACTGAACAAATTTCTGGTGTTCAAGGCGCCCATTACCGTCTTTTCCAAAGAAGTACTCGAGGAGACCTCCATCCTCCACAGAACCAGAAACTTTTAATCCAATCCTCATCCCATCTCTGTGGTTAGCCCCTTGTCTATTTTGAGTACGCATCAGGTTCATCACCTTTTGAAATTCTTGTTTGTCTATACCACTGTGCAAAAGTACCATTTCGCATGATAAATCTTTCTGCCTTTTATGTATGAAGCTTGAGGATATAATTGCTCATAGATGAATAAAGATCATATTTCGAAATCTATAGTGAATTTAATTCCGATGTAACATTATCTGTCAATCATTATATATGCATGCTGTATCATACCCGTCGTTATCAAGATCAAACATTTTAAACGCGACAGAAAAGCTCGACTCTGGGATGCTCAATAGTGTGACGAAAAATATATACCTGTCACAAGAAGAAAAGATCATATTTTGTCATACAATATTTTCTAGAGACGAATCTGATTGATATACTAACTCTGGAAATGAAATAAGCCCATCGTTGTTGGTATCGAATAACATAAAAAATTCTGAAGGAGCGAAGTGTAAATCGCTAGTCGTCCACTCCCCTGAGAGGTTTCCGACTCTGACACTAGGTGCTTCAGATGGAGGGAATACTGGAACCACTGCTCTCATCAAGTCTACTGGTGTCATATATACTTCTCCCGACGGTGTTCGAAATGATGCAAAGTATTCAAACACCTGAATTGAAATCCATTAGTCTATAGATAAATACACAAAGGTTGTTTGCCTATATGTTTAATTTCATGGTCCTCTCCAAAGAAACTACGTACACTTCACATACACATTACACATACTATATAGTTAGTTGATATGTTATTTCAGTGACGGCTCTCACTCGATCACTATGCTAGCTCCATTATTCGACACGAATTTAATCCTGCTTTGTTACTGAATCTTACTTAATGAAATCACCTTTTCGGGAGGGCTTCGTGTTCTTATGCGTTTCTCGTACTTGAAGAAAACTTTTCTCCTGTATGCATCTGAAAGATTGAACTACTTAGTGAGTCGCATTGTAGCTTAAGATATATGCATTTCTTTGTTTTCACCGTAAAATTACGATGAAGATTAATAATTTCCCACCAAGAGAAAAGCACAGTGAAACAATTTGATCTACAAATTAGCATAGCTAATTATTAAATGGATCACGTACCTTTGAATAGGAAGCCACCTTTTTTTTCTTGCTCCTTCATTTGGGTTCCGGAATCTGCATGCGAGACTATCGAATCTGCACTACAGATTAATGAAGAACAATAGAAAAGGCCGAGACCCGATCCAACAACCACCACCCCGGAGCAAACTGATCTCAAAAGTGACCTGAAAAACGACGAAGATGACTCAATCTCATTACTGCAAGAACAATAACTCCTCCCACCATTTCCCGATGCTGATGAATTCAAGATTGGGTTGTTTGATTTTCTGAAATCTGTAGGAGATCTCAGGCTTCGAGCTGCCAAATATGGAGCCTGTGGAGTGTTTTTTCTAAACAGCGATGCCAAAGAATGCATGATTGCACATCAAAATTTGGAAATCGACAATGGCGGAGCGGAGGTTTATGGTATGGATTCAGTATAGCGTAGAAGTAGGTGGGAACCAACAATTTGACGGAGACTCATTCGTGATTAACATTCTTCCATGTCACCAAGTTTGCAACTCTTTCTGAAAACGGTTATGCATGTCTTCAAATCTCATGAATATATTATTACAACGTAGCAAATTATAATACAGGTTTTAGGATCATGCATTACGTGAAAATTATTAATTATTTTGTCATGTAATCTACAAGATTTTTATTTTTCATCCACAAATTTACAGTTTTTTCATGATATAAAAAAATTGATGTGGTCTCGGAAAATGATAACACATTGTTGAAAATTGTTGACATGACATCGGATATTGCTGACGTGTCCAGTTGAAATTAGGGTGAAAAATGACAAAAAATATTGGAAAAAAATCAAATTAGTGGACTAAGTGATTGAATTGACCGACAAAAAATGTAATTTCTCAATACATTAATTATTTATTGTAAACATCCAAATATAATGCTTTCACAATTTGAGTTTATTTTATACATACAAATTTGTAAAAGTTGTAAAAGTTCCCACAATTAAATGGTATCTAGTCCTCGTATTCTGTTAGTTATCCCACGTCGGTTAGATAAAATCCCTGATAGTTGTATATATGGACTTGGAAAATCCTCCCCTCTTGAGTTAGTTTTGGGGTTGAGTTAGGTCCAAGTTCCAATCTTAAAATGATATCAGAGCTCATGTTCTACCGTTATGTGTTGTATTGCCCATAGTTGGGACACCCGTTCTGTCCATAATTAGCTCATTTGTAAATTTCACGCTCCAGATGTTCATTCCTAGACGTGAGAGGGTGTGTTAGTTGTCTCACATCGGTGGGATAAAATTTCTGAGAGTTGCATATATAGACTTAGACAATTCTCCCCTTCTGAGCTACCTTTTGGGTTGAGTTAGATCCAAGTTCCAATCTTAACCTATTCCCTTGACTCTTGAGAATTAAATTGAAGTGAAATAAAACTCAACTTTGTTATATTAAAATGATGACCATAATTGATTTTTCAGATAATTAATTATTATATAATAGGAAAAATACAAATAGCAAATAAACGACTTATAATAAAAATTCTTCTCCCATCTCGAAAGAAAACGTGTCATGGAGTGAAAGAAACATTTTATAATAATTAACGGCCGAGTCGGATTATATGTATATGGATGTGAATGGGTCTCATGTGAGACCGTCTTACGGATCTTAATTTGTGAGACGGGTCAACCCTACCCATATTCAGAATAAAAAGTAATACGCTAAACATAAAAAGTAATATTTTTTCATGGATGACCAAAATAAGAGATCCGTCTCACAAATACGACCCGTGAGACCGTCTCACACAAGTTTTTGCCTATGTATTATGACAATGGAATACTCCGCAGCTACATTTTGATGTACACTGAATAAACAACAGACTGAAAATTATGATAATCAAATAAATCGAACTGAGAAAACCCCGTGCCAACTCGCCAAAAAACGTTTTACTAGAAAGATCGAAATTAAATTCATGATCATTAATCTAATGCTTTCAAACTCGAATACTTTAGACCGAACCAGATATATTCGTAGTCATACTTGGTGGCTAATTAAAAACTAAATCAAACAAGTTGTCGATTTCTACAACTTTGACTAACTTTTTCTATGCTAACATCGTTACTTCCACCCAAACATCGATCGTATAATCAGGTAAGTAAAATTCAGAAGGTATGCATTATTTAATTAGAATATCTTTTAATTTTATTTTTTTGATTGAAACATTGAAATAATTTTGGTGGGGGCATCTCGATGATATTATAGCATGTTTAATTTTATTTCTGAAACATGTCTTAGGGATGATTCAATTATTTTGAATGATAATTTATATATTAATATTAATCATTCTCGATGTAATAGAATTAGGACAAAAATTTGATCGCAAACGCACACACATATATATATATATATTTTACCTTGGTCTTCCTTTAATTAAAACTTGAATAAAAAATGTTATTCTATCGAATCGTCGATTTCTAAATTCTGATAGGATCCCCAAGAATTCCTTCCGGGGTCTGTTGAATAATTTTTATGGATTCTGTCATCTCACTGATTCGTACTAAATAACGCGCTAATGAATCTNAGGATGCTCAAATATTTACAGCTCATAAAAACCCAGGCAGCAATCTTTGTGGATTGGAGTATCGAACAAATACCCCGGGAGGAAAATGGAGAGGCAGACGCTCTAGCAAAAATGGCTGCCTCATTATCAGAAGTCAACACCCGGGAAATTTTGCATGTTTCCCGTTTGGTCCTGTCCACCGAGGAAGAAATATTACCAGTACCCGAGGACTCCTGGATGACGCCATTGATTAAATTCATTACAACAAATGAATTACCTGAAGACAGGACTCGGGCTCAAAAAATCAAGAGATAAGCTCCCAGGTTTGTTCTCTTAAATAAAATCTTATACAGAAGATCATTCCAGGGACCTCTGCTAAAATGCTTATCTGAAGGAGAAGTGGATTATGTCCTCCGAGAAATACATGAGGGATGTTGTGCTGAGCATCTCGGAGGAATGGCTTTGGCCCGGAAGACAATGCTTACCGGGTTCTGGTGGCCAACTCTTAGCCAGAATTCTGCTCAAGTGGTCCAGGCTTGTGAGAGATGTCAACATCACTCAAACTTCCAGCACAGTCCGGCCACTCCCATGAAGCCTATCTGGGCATCTTGCCCCTTTGATCAATGGGGCATGGATATTGTTGGCCCTTTCCCAACTGCCAGGGCTCAAAAGAAGTTCTTGCTGGTGGCTGTGGATTACTTTTCCAAATGGGTAGAAGCCGAGCCATTGGCTAAAATTATTGAACAGGAAGTATTGAAATTTTTGTGGAAGAGCATTGTGTGCCGGTTCGGAGTGTCCAGAAGACTAATCTCAGATAACGGGAGACAATTTCAGGGTAAAGGAATTACATCTTGGTGTCATGAAATGAAAATCACTCAGTCTTTTACTTCTGTTGCCTATCCTCAAGCTAATGGTCAAACAGAAGTTATTAACAGAATTATTGTACAAGCATTGAAAACATGGTTACAAGGCAAAGGAAAGGACTGGGTGGAAGAATTACCCAGTGTTCTCTGGGCGTACAGAACTACTCCCCGAGCACCTACTCAAGAAACTCCTTTCAACTTGGTATATGGTTCTGAAGCAGTCCTTCCTGTTGAGATTGGGCAAACTTCTCCCCGGGTAGAATCTTACCCAGACAACAATGATCAAAGTCGGGCCATGGAATTGGATTTGGTAAAAGAAAGAAGAGATCGAGCAATAATTCGAATGGAAGCATATCGAGGTCGGGTCATGAAATCATACAATAAAAAGGTCCGAGTTCGAGATTTTCAAATAGGGGATTTAGTCATGAAAAAAGTTAATCATGCCGGGGATGTTGGGAAACTAGAAGCTCGGTGGGAAGGACCTTATAAAATTACCCGGAGGGTTAGCTCGGGATCTTTTTATTTAGAAGACACGCAAGGACGCTCTCTCAAAAGGCCTTGGAATGTATTTAATTTAAAGCAGTAGTATGCCTAACAGATGTAATTGATTGGTTGAAGATATAATGAAAGATCTGTTTTTCTCAAAGAGAAGTATTATATTATTTGTCATATCTTAGATTCGGGAAGAACCAATTTAAAAGCCCAGGGCACTACACCCTTGCTCGCAGAACCACACCTCGACCATTCACAAGTCCCGGGACATGTTCCCCGGCCCGAGGCTCCGCACCTTGGATCTAAAAGCCCAGGGCACTACACCCTGGCTCGGGGAACCACACCTCGACCATTCACAAGTCCCG
>NC_133310.1:3640179-3641331 GCF_012295235.1 Primulina huaijiensis | reverse complement strand
AAAAAATACCCTTCCAAGTTAGAAACTGTAGTACAAAGACGGAGAACTTGATTTTCTTCCTGAACCAAATTTCAAACCCTTACGTCCTCTCTTGGTGGAACAATATCTTTCCGTATTTTGATTTCCTCACCTTCGTTCGCACAATTGAATGGATTGATTTGAATGTTGTCAAGGTATTGACCGATTTTGAAACAGACGTCTGTGAAGATTACCAGTTACTTGTACAACCTATTTAATCGAAGAGATGGTGATGTCTTCTGAATCTTTATGCTTGGAATTTTTTTTTTATAAATTAATCTTGAAGAATTGCGGAATGGCATTTCAGAGCTTCTTGTTGTTTTTGTTGCAATTTTTGTGTATTATCTTACGTATGTTAAAGCTTATTACCAATCCAACTGATATTTTGATTCTATTTAAATACATTGCTGTAGTTGAGAAGAGATTTTTGTACTTATATATACTATTAACTCTTCCCGTGTTTCTTAAGAAACATATTTGAATGCAGCCTAAAACTTATGTTGTTCTTGTGGGAAGAAAAGCTGGCGTATATGAGCATTGGTCTGAAGCAAACTCCGAAGTTTGTAGATTTCCTGGGGCTTGTTTCAAAGGGTACGAAACTAAGAAACAGGCAGAGGAGGCATTTCTGAGTTTTTTTTAAAAAAAGTCTGATGAAACATCTTTAAGAACATCATGAAAATGAGCACTAACTGTCTGTCCACTACGTATGTAATCATGCCCAGCAACCCGATTCTTTTTATGATGCGCCAATATAGACAAGAACATGGTTACTTTCTCTTCGACTCGTGCGTATCTTGACTCAACTAAACCTCCTAAGTTTGTTAACAAATAACATAGTCGTCCAAACGCGCTTCGATTCATCCTTAAGTTATTCACACATTGGGTATCTCCGACTTCAATAATCCTATGCAAATTGCTCAATTGAGCATTTACTCTTTGAATCATGCTATACGAAGCAGCTTGTCTTCGACGGGCACGACGAGTAATTGAGACCATTCGTGTATGCTCTCGTATTAGGAGGCATAACATCAAAAAAGAGCGACATAACATATGGTTGACTAGCAGAAGGATAACAATTTTTCTACGTTGCTCCATGTTGTCAGTAAACTCAACCGAAAACTGGAAATTTATGTG
>NC_133310.1:3591882-3640015 GCF_012295235.1 Primulina huaijiensis | reverse complement strand
GGAGTCAGAGCGCAATGCGGTGGATTCATCACTAGGAGAGCCCCGCACATTAGCTCCAGAGGTAGAGGAAGTAGAATTAGACATATTACGAAGGAGAAACTTACGAGTTTTTAGGAGGAGGATGGTCGAGGATCGTTGGAGCTAGGTGATTTTGCGCGGAGGAGCTTCAGGGAGAAAATTCGCAAGGGCTTCGCCGAAGTTTTAAATTTGAAAGTGTTTTTTCGAAAACAGGAGGCCTAATATATATAGGCGGTGGGAACGAATCTAAACCGTTGATCCAGAACAAAACAAACGAACCAGATTAACCTCGAAAATTGAGCGGCATGATTGGGCGGGACATTTGAAAAGACGGGGGCATAAATCGAGGCGTCATGATCATTTATACACTCGGAATACGTACAGATTCTGACAGCTT
This sequence comes from Primulina huaijiensis, assembly GCF_012295235.1. Taxonomy (NCBI): domain Eukaryota; kingdom Viridiplantae; phylum Streptophyta; class Magnoliopsida; order Lamiales; family Gesneriaceae; genus Primulina; species Primulina huaijiensis. Next base: position 3,639,600 of record NC_133310.1, on the reverse strand, counting down.
TGCAGTAGGACATACGTCATTATAACACCATATCAATTGCCCGGGTGGTATGAGAACCCAGCATTTCATGATAAGCCCAGGTGGGGAAGAACCCGGCAATTGATGTTAGGCTCGGGAAACATTAGTTTCTGGCATTTCGGTTTTACGCGTTAGTTATATATTACTCGGTTTACAGAATTCATTGGCAGAAGAATAGGAAGACAAAGAATTACATCTACTAAGATTTTATTAAGGAAATAATCTATGCCACGTTACAGCAGCTAGTTCAGAATCTACAGAATCCTGCCACTCAATTATCCAATTATTCAGTTCATGGATTCTTAAACTAGTGAAGGATTCGGCAGAGGAAATCTTCTTTAGCTGATGCCACTCCTTCCATAGCATTGCATGCAGGAGAACTTGATCAGTTGCTAGCTCTGTAACATGGTTGACATCAAATTGTTGTTTGTATCTTCTCGCTACTGCTCTCTGGGAACGAGTAAATGCCAAACCATGTTGATAAGAATTCTGGAGATCTTGAATCTTGAACCATGAAGACATAACCTTTACCGAGATATATTCTTCAATAGTCTTCTTCAAGTCTTCCAGATAAGGAAGCATCTCATCTGTGACAATGACATGCGTGCTGCTACAAGCGGTAGACTCACTCGAACTCGGCATATTGGATTATTGTTCTTATTTCACTTTCATCTTCTTATTTATAGACAGGTGGTATTTAATGTTGAAGAAGGTGGAGAGCCGTGTGCTAGTCTAAACGTTTTTTATTTATGAAGAAAGATGGAGCTACAGATATCAATGTATCGGAATTAACAGATTCTTGGAACATAGAATGATATGAATGCGAACGTGTGTCATAATGACGTCTCTTGGAATACCCGAGAAGAATAACCGACAGAGCACCGTATTCAGAGCCCGGGAGGCATGAGGCCCGGGCATTTCAAGGAAAGCCCGGGAGATGTTAAGGCTTGGCATTATGATTTATCACTTAATCTTGTTCCACTCACGATATATATGTATCAACTGATAAACTTAAAGGATTACAGCAAAGTAACGACAAAGACAGGCTAGAATTAGTATTTTATTCAACCATAGACATTAGCACGTACTACATCATCATATTCTTCCTCTACAGCAATTATCCATATTTTCACCCAAGCAGCTAAAGGCCCGGTGGAAGTCTTCAGGAAGCTGTCTGAATCGGCAATACGCTTAAGGATCTTTATTTCTTTCCGAAGCATTAATTGGTAAATACGACCATCTGTAAAGACGTCTACCCACTCAGCTATATGCAAGTTNATCTACCTATCACCAAAAGATTAAGTTCCCGGTTGGTAGTAAAGTGGGTGAAGTCCGGGGAGACCAACCTTCCTCCCGGAAATGTTATGTAGAAGCTGTCCGGGTAGATCAGAGCAAAGCAAAGAAGGCAGGGAAGAAGGCCCGAACTGATGAAGTAGGTGGAAGAGCATTTGAGAAGGGAGAAGTGCATTTCGTGGCAGAAGAGGAGCAGGAAGTTGTGGAGATTGGATCAGCCAGCATNGATTGAAAAGTGGGTGAATGGCTATGTATAGGAGGAAGGATCTAATCACAGCCGTTGATATATAAATGCATGAACGTCTAGGATGCGTTTTTGGAAATGGTGCCAAGAAGTGAAAAGATGTGTACGGTTATCGAGGCGTCAGACTTATCCACTTCTCGAAATGCGGAACGTCCTTTAGGCGGGAATTCATGCTAATGACACGTGTCATCGTGGTAATAGCGACAAGGCTNCAAGTAAAAGAGCTTTTGAAAGCCGGTCACATTCGGGAAATTCAATTCCCTACTTGGCTCTCGAATGTTGTATTAGTGCCTAAATCAACAGGGAAGTGGCGCATGTGTGTGGACTTTCGCGATCTCAATAAGGCTTGTCTCAAGGATCATTATCCTTTACCCCGTATCGATCAATTGGTGGATTCCACCTCAGGCTTCGAATTGTTAAGTTTCATGGACGCATACCAGGGATACCATCAAATCCCCCTGGCAAAGAGTGATCAGGATAAAGCCAGCTTCATCACCTCGGGAGGTAGCCTTTCGGGTTGAAGAATGCAGGGGCTACTTACCAANCACCTACGTGCATCGCACGTAATCATTCCTAGTATATATATATATATATGTGTGTGTGTGTGTGTGAGTGTACCTGTGTCTGTGTACTCGTAAGCTTAATTAGAAGGAGAGATTCAAATCTTGCAAGAAAATACACTTTGAATCATAACATATACACAACATTTAAATGTCAACCCACAACTCAGCACTCTAAATTTTACATGTCAGAATGGAATACATGAATTTTCCGTCTAAAAAAGAGGTTTATGCATGAATGCTTGAATGAAGACCATTTCCTAGTTCTGCACATAAAATACACAAACATCAAAATCTGCTAAAGAAGAACCTGATTCTGTATATATCCTTGCACGGTCGTTTTTACGAAAATATATATACATATGTGTATATATGTCTTACAAAATGACTGCTTCAAAATCTTACAGCCATGAAAGTACATTCCTGGATCGTGGACTGAAAAGCACGAGCGTGAAAAAGACGTGTAATGAGTTCTGTGTTCAATGAGAGATTATGCTCGACCAAAGCCATTTGCCCTCATTCAGCTTCCTTTTAATTTCCCTTTTGGCAACATGGATTAACAGAAACACGGCAATGGATATTGAAACGATAAGCATGAAAAAAAACAATGTTCCATCCTCGAGTCGAGATATATCCGGCAAGAAGAGGTCCAAAGGCAGCACTTACAGAGCCAGTGCCATCTATAACTGCTGTGACAGTGGCTAAAGCACGAGAATTCCCTTTAGTTAAGCTTTGGGTACCAAGATCAGCAGCAACTGCCGTTGTTATTTGGGAGTATGGTCCGTTTACTAGTAACCAGAAGTAATTAACATTAATGCGGCAGCGGTGAAAATTGATATGCTTCAATAAAAATAAGAGCTGGAATAGAGTGAATGAAAAATATAACTGACGTAATGGCACGAGCGTCAATTAGATCGGAGATCAAACCGGCAGAAATTCNCTCGTTGGAGCTCTTTACCCGGCTCACCCATTTCAACGAAGTCACAACATCCCCAAAGACTCCACCGATATCAAAGACAGTGGAAAGAATCCCAGCAGTTTTATGGGATAGATGCACGCCATCAACAGCTGCAAGTTTCCAAGAACCGTATAGAAGTTATAAGGCGCATACACCACTTATCACCATATAACGGCGATCAGCGTTTTCAGGCAGGCGTGGACCATACGGTATACAAAAAACAGCTCTTCCTTTCCAGCCATGTCTTCTCACGCAGGCCCTCCATTGTTGTTGTCACCATCCTCACCAAGACAAGAACTCCACCATCTGCTTATATAATCAATTTAATATTTATATAATAATAAAAAAAAAGGGGTGGGGGTAGAGAGAAGCATTTCATATGGGGTCAGGCAACAGCGGAATGCGCTCGCGCTCGAGCCCGTCTCCCTGGGAAGGACCGCATAAATTAAGACGGCGTTTCCTGAAACCCACCATCTCTTCTCTCCTAATCTGCGGCGCCTCCTCCTCCTCCCGCTCGCCGGACGAGGTATGTGGTGTATTCATACATTACATGTCTATGATGTTTCGTTTTTGTGTTGTGGTTGCCTGTGACCTTTTTTTCGTTGTTTGCCCCCTTCACTGTGCAGTTTTTGTGATATGATATTTTGTGCTTCCTTGATGGGCCCGACACGGAATTGCCCATTTCTCGAGTGATTTATATGTTACAACTTACAAGGAGATGGTTTGGGGAATATTTTGGGTTGCTGATTTTTCTTTTTGAATGCTTAGTTTACAATTTTGTTTGTTTATAGAGGAAATTGCTGTGTATAGGGAATGACCTCAAAATTTCATACCTAATTTTATTTTTGTTTTCAGAAGAATGTGAATTTTGCCGGTCGCTGAAACAAAATTTTAGTTTTTCCACTTGGGGATCAAGAGAATTTGACAATGATAAGACAGGGAAGAGAGGTTTATGATTGTAACCTGGATTTAATGTTATAGAAATATTAGTCTACCATTGGCGAAAATAATATCAAAGGCTTCTTAACCATTCTTCTGTAGTGATTGCGCCATATGGACTGTTAGACAGAGCCTTGGATTTTTTGCCGCTGACTTTTGATTATAGTTAACGCTGCAAAAGAAAATCTTTGGAGCTCTACTTGGCTCTCAAAAGATATCACTTAGCATTTAGCTTATTGGTTTATATTATAGAACAATGTAACTGGAGAATAACGCTATTGTGGGGGAAAACTTCAATTTTTTGGTGATGTTAACATAGTCAAACAATCTGTACTATCCCGATCTCTTCCACTGCATGCATCAAGGATGGTTGATCTCTTGCTATGCATTTTCTCAATGAATTATTTTTTTTGGCTTATGATCATACTTATCTAAAAGTTGTCATTTGCTTCTGCATATGGAAGATCATCCAGCTGAATTGCTGGTGAATTCTTCTGAGCAAAGTATTCAAGAAAAGTTCAGTACCCAGGGTAAGGGTTCAACTATTTCCCGGGGCATTAGAACTTGTGTAATGAGTAGCAAAATGAAAATAGGGTCTAATATGTAAGCTGCATAAATGCTACTGAGAATCCTACTCTCAAAGCAAATTCAAACAATGTTGACCGTCGTGACAAAGGGAAATACTTGTCTGAGAGCAGGGAATCAGTTCCATATGATCAACCCATTAGTAACTCTAGAGGTAATGAATCTGCAAGTACTTCCTATGTAGATCAACCATGTCCGAATTGTGTTACTGAAAATGAATTGACCTCCATGGTTTCTGTCAAGGGAATAAATAGCAGCATGAAAGGAGATTCATCTCAAGTCAGTGAAAGGCTCAGCTATTCGAGTAGTCTGCCTTCTCGTGGTCACGAAGAATTATGTTGGATGAAGCGTTGGCTCAAAATAATGTCCATGAAACAGATTTGTCTAGTTCTGAGTTTGGTTCTTCAGTTGTTTCAGATTCACCCATCGACTTCCATTTTCTGAGAAACAGTACTATACACGAGAGAATACCTTCAGATTAGGATTTCTAGCATCAGAAAGAGAACAAAACCGGCAAGATGATAGCCTTCTGCATCTTGACATTGTGAGTACGTCCTCAAATATGTCATCTAGAAGTTCCAAAATAAGCAGTCAAGAAGCGAGAAGGAATATTAGAAGATTATTTTGGGATGCTTTTTCTAGACGCAATTCTAGGTGAGATGGAGATTAAAAGAGCCTTTCTTTTGCACCTGAATATTTTGATGGTATGACTTCTCATGACGGATATCTCCTTGATTACAGTGGTTATTACAGTGGTGATTTCTTAAGCTACGAACTTGGAGTAGATTTCAGATCTATCAGGAATACAACTCGCGGTGGTAATGAACAGCAATGGTATTCAAGATCTGAGGTAGGATGTTTTCCTTTATTTATTGGAGGGATATCATTAGAGTTAGAGAGAGTTTGTTAGTGCATCCTTTTTCTCAGCTTCACCAAAAGATCACGCTCTTTGTCTTTTGTTGACGTTTCTTGAAATCAGGTCCTCCTTTTAGTTTGCTTCTCTTGCCACACCTCATAAAACTTAGTGATGATAAGGTTTTAACCTTCGGATAAACTGATAAGCTTTATAAGAGTTCAACATATCTACTATCTCATTCCTCGTGTTCTGCGTAATTCTCTTTCATAGGTATGACAATGTGAGTATTTTTTTATGGGATGTGTACTGCTTTCTAACTATGTATAATTAGTAACTCTGCCTATGGCCTGTTATTAACTACTTATCTTATGCAGCTCTGGAGTGGTAATGTTGATTCAGTCAATCATAGAATCGCAGTCTGTCCCAGAGGGATACATGCTGATGGCTCATGCTCATGCCACCCAGGTTTTTCAGCTGAAGAATCTGGTTCTAGTGCTCGTTCTGGTATTTCTCGAATTGTCATGCTGGCTGAAGCATTGTTTGAGTTATGTCTCTTAGTGAGTTTTACTCGGGTCATATTTTGACGTGTGCTTGTAATCATATATCCTGGATTTTCGTAAAATTCATAGAGTGTGCACCTTGAAGACACCAAAGACTCATTTTTACTTTTTTTTGGCCTTGAGCTGAGAATTTTTTTTGTATTTGATGGTTAAGTTGATAACATTAACCTTTTTCACACTGTTTTACTTTCCTCCTGGCCCTTTATGCTACACATGAATTATTATTTTTTGCTATGCATTTCTTACTTTATTTATTTGTGTTTTGTTACCTTCATTATGATTTATGCAGGTCCTTGATCAAACACATCGACAGCCCATGTCTCTGTCCTTGCCCATGGTTTCACTTCCGGCTCCAGAATCAATCGTTGACTCTTTCCCTGTGAAGACTCAAGGAAAGTCGGAAAGATCTCAATCTGAAGACGATGTTTCTCAGTATGTTTTCTTCTTCCTTTTTATGACAGTGTGTGAAAATTTAGAAGATTTGGTGGTGATAACTATTGTTCTTTTCCCTGTCTAAGGGGGTAGGTGGACATAATTTTATTTGTGTGGATACCATGTGAATTTAACTGACCATAGAGAAAAATTCTAGGAGACAATTAATCGAAGGAAAAGTTAACATAAACTATTCCCCAAACCTGTCTCATGGAGTGCAAGAGTTGCAATAGAGCTCACCAAGTGTGGTTTGAAATTTGACCAACTAATGCTAAAAATTTCAAATCCAAAAGTACACTTAGGTTCCTTTCCCAAAGCTTGTAAGATACTTGCACGTTCATATTTGGGAACTACATCTCAGTCATCCATAATGTAAAATGCTAAGAACTCGTGGAAAGAATTATTATTGTGTTTAATATGTACTAATACCTGAGATGACTGGTATATAGAGTGATTCAGTCTAGAGGATCCATTCATTGAATGGGGATGTAGAAACAAACCTGCTGAAATTTGAGTATTTAAAAACGTCGATTGACCTTTGCTTTACCTTCTACGATGGAAATCTGTCAATGCAGGTGCTATATTTGCCTTGCCGAGTACGAGGAGGGAGACAAAATACGTGTTCTTCCATTCCAACATGAGTATCACATATCATGTGTAAGATAAATGGCTTAAAGAGATTCATGGGTATGTGAGCATCGCTGCATTAATCTATCATGTCTCTCGGCTCACGTTCATTTTGATTCTGATCATCCAGTGTGTGTCCATTCTGCCGAGGAGATGTTCGCAAAGGTTTCACGGAGATATCTGTTTAGTTTTTCCAATTGAGGGGAGTCTGTGGTGACAAACCACATATTATCGTCTTGAGCGGTTAAATGAGAATGCAAGGAAAGAGCAGAAACGAGTTTTAAAACTCGAAGATACTTAAAATGAGATTGGCTTCCTATCATTGGCTTGAATTCTTGCTCTTTTATGTTTCTAACACAACCGTGTCCAGTTTGTGTTTCATATGTATATTACACACATGGAAAATGAGATTGAAGATTATCTGTCAAAATAACTTTTGTTAAAGATAGTGTTGTCACTCTCTTAGATTAAATGTGAGGTGATCATTAGGAACACAACCGTGTCCAAAAAGTTTTAAAATTCAAAATTATTGTTGTCTAATCAATTTAAATTATTATTAATATTTTCCTAAAAAATTCGTATGGTATTGTTTAAATGATGACGTGCTCATACACATTCACGATGCTTCCATTTTCATTTTGAATTCATTAATTTGGACGAAAAATTGGATTATTATGATTTATGTTAATGCCCATAGCATGCCATATGGCAAGGCACCGATGAGTTAGGGTTCAAAAATATTTGAAGTTGACTCTGTTATTGTAATTGATACGCTAAATAAATTAATTTTAAAAAAAATAAAATAAAAAGTGCGTAAAGAAAACATGGAACAAGATATAAATAAATTAGTTAAAAAATATTAAATAAAAAAGTGCGTAAAGAAAACATGAAACAAGTGTATTTAAAATATTCAATACTTTCGAAATCATGAAGCAAAAACACTATTGAAGTTGTGCTATTCGATTCTTATTAAAATCGAACTCATTAATTATTAAATTGTTATCAACATTTTCAATCAAATATCGTTCAATGTAGATTACCATATAATCTACGAAAAACTATTCTTACATCTTATTATGAAGAGCTGTTTTAATAAGTTTCATAGCTGAAAATGCTTGTAGAAACATGAAGAAGTTTAAAAATTTCTTTAGATTCCAAAGCACAACTAAGCTTAAGAAGTTCGTCTGCCTCATCTTTGAATCTATTATTAAGCTCTTCAACTTAAAAATTTATTACAACAGTAAATACATCCAATTTGATAGTGGTGCTCAACTGTGATTGAATAATTTTGTTGACAGGAGCGACCTATTGCAGATTTATAACGAGTTTCCATGTAAAGTACCTCAATATCATACGTGGCACAAACTTTTTTCACATAACTAAGTAGATGAACAAATCCTTCTTATCTCAAAGTATGAAGTAAATTTTTAATGGTTGAACATTGCTTTTAAAATATCTAGATATTTCTTTTGCAATGTTCGACAGAGCAAATTTGTTATCTCCATTATTTTTCGCATGAAGTGTAATATGAATCACGAAGTTATACATATCAACAATGCTACAAATTGAGTCAAATAAGAACTCCAACGAGTCTTTAAATTTGATTACATCATTTATCGGTATCACGTTCACCAGTAGTTATCATATGAGTAACTACAATTCTTTGAGCAGAATGTAACTCAGCATGGCGTTTAGGAGATGTGCCGATGAGATTACAAATAGAATTCAATTTTGAAAAGAATAACAAAATAGATATCTCTTTTCCAGCAGTTGCAGTTAATGCTAGTTGAAGTCGGTAAACGAAACAATGTACATAATATGCACAAGAGCAATCTTTCAAAAAAAATAATATGTAATCAATTCCAAGAGCCACACATATTACTAGCATCATCATCTCTCTGCCGCCCTGCATGTGGTGGATATGCAAGTCATAACGACTAAGAGCATCAAATATTTCTTCCTTAAGTGTTGCAACAGTTGTATATGTCACATGTACAATGACTGAGCTAACCATCAATATCCACAAATCTTAATACGATAGCTACATGCTCCTTGTTAGATTCATATCTTGCTTTATCAATTAAATGTAGGATTCTTTATGAATCTTGGTTCTCACTTGGTTAGAAATGATATTCAAGACATCTTTTTGAATATCCGGTGAAATATATTTTGCATTATTTAGAGCTTTCTCTAAGACGATATCTCCAATACTCTTATTCATTTTTCTCGTAAATTTTATCATTTCGATAAAGTTTCCACGATTATTAGAATATGAAGATTCATCACGCCCTCTAAATGCACGTGCTTACAAAGTGAGTCATCGAATGCTTTCAATAGTTGATGTAAGCCGCAATCTGTTCTTCTGCTTTTCTTCTGAAGATTGTGCATTTATCACTTTGTCAATATGACAAGGTATATTCATCAAATTATCAAGATGTTCTGCATCATTTTTATGTGATGAAGTATTGCATTTTATGTGCAACAAACATGCGCATCTATCCCCATCAATATTAACTCGCTTCCAATATTTTAATCCATACATATTAAATGATGGATTGTGAGGGTTTGGTCGATGGATATTCATTCTTAATTGGTTGATATGACCTCATCTTGATATAAGCTCGTCTAATTTCATCTATTTGATTAATATGATATTTTCATATCGGAGTACGTAATGTCGGATCATGTTCAAGAGAAATCACATCAACATCAATTTTAGGAGACTTGTAAGGTTTGTTGATCCCCAATAATTGAGATATCAATATTGGATGAAAAATGCTCATGATTTGTCGATGTATACTATTTTGGTTTAAAAAATCAGTCGATAATTTTTCTTTTCTCTGTTTTTTGAGTTTCTATTATAACCTATAAAAATAACATAAATGTAAAAAAATAAGTAAATCTAAATACCCAATCTTGCATACATTACTACGAAACATAATATCAAGCTGCAGAACAAGATATATCGAGTAAAACGAATATGCATGATTCAAGGAACAAAACCTAAATCAATAGGAATAATAACTACAACTGCAAAGATAAATGCAAATAATAATACTCCACATTATTATTATTATTATTATTATTATTATTATTATTATCACTTGTATCAGTTATTATTATTGTTATTGTTATTCTTTATCTAATTTAATAAAAGTTAATTTTGGGACCTGAAAAGTAATTTACAAACTAATTCCAAGATCAATCAATAATATAAAAAAGACGCAAGCAGTAGTGTTAATGAAAAATTTGTCAATTTTAAGTATAGATAGAAAAACTTTAGTTGCAAGTAGAATCTCTCTTCCTAAAATCCACACACGAATTTTATTTTCTTAAAAAATATCTGACTTTTTTTTTATAAAAACTTATTATTTGATGTATAACTATTCTATAATATATTATACTATATTATAAAGTCTCATTATCAATTTCTATGTACCAAAAATACTTGTCGAATTATAAAAATATGCACATATTATATTAAATTAAAAGTGAGATGACCATTTGGAATGCAGTGTCCAAAAGTTTTCAAATTCAAGAGCCACACATATTACTAGCACTATCATATTCATGTTCTGCATGTTGTGGATATACAAGTCATAGCGACCAAGAACATCAGATATTTTTTTAAGTGTTGCAGCAGTTGTATTTGTTACATGTACAATGAAAAAGAACCGCTCTTGTAAAAAACCACTAATATCTATAAATCTTAATACAATAACTATCTGCTCATTGTTAGATGCATCTCTTCCTACATCAACTAAACTGCAGAATTTCGCATCCTAATTTCTTTATGAATCTTGGTTCTCACTTAGTTGGAAATTATATTCAAGACATATTTTTTGGTGAAAAATATTTTGCATTCTTTGGAGATTTCTCCAAGACGATGTCTCCAATGCTCTTATTTATTTTTCACATATGAAGATTCATCACGCCCTCTAAATTCACATGCATGCAAAATGAAATTGAGCCATCAAATGGTTTCGATAGTTGTTGTAAGCCGCAATCTATTCTTTTGTTTTTTTTCCGAAGATTGTGCATTTATCATTGTCAATATGACGAGGCATATTCATCAAATTATTAAGCTATTTTGCAGCATTAATGTTATGTGGTGAAGTATTGCATTTTATGTGCATCAAACATGCTCATCTATCTCCATCCCTACCTGGCTTCCAATATTTGAATATATAGGTAGTAAATGCATGATTGCGAGGATGTTTATGTTCAAACAAGAAGCATGGAAATCAAAAAAATATCTTCTAAATGAGAATATTCTAACCAAGTAAATTTCTTAAACCAATGACTTTGTAATTGCAGATTTTCACTTCCGAATTTGGATTTGGATATTCATTTTTAATAGATTGATATGAACCCATCTTAATATAATCTCGTCTAATTTCATATATTTGATTAATATGATATTTTCATATCGGGGTACGTAATGTCGGATCAGATTCAAGAGAACTCACATCAACATCAATTTCGAATAGACTTGTTAGGTTGTTGATCACTAGGATTTGAGATTACAATATTAGATAGAAAATGCTCATGATTTGTCGATAAATGTTATTTTGGTTTAAAAAATGAGTCGATAATTTTTTATCTTCATTGCTTGAGCTTCTATTATATTGAAAAATAAGAGATTTTGGGGCTAAACCAATTTTTTTTTTTTTTTTTAATTAAGATAGGGCTGGAGCCTTCTCTAACTCAACAACGACTACGTCCTTAGCACCAACCCATTGTTTTCAGGTGTGACCGGTGAACCCTATTTTTATATTCTTGCATTTATTACTAATCTAGAAGTTTATACATTTTTCGAATCTAAAATTCCATATTTTTAAAATCAAGTACATATAGTATCATTATTGAATTTTAAGTCACTAAAAAGTAATTATTAAATTTTGACTTTAAAAATTTTGTTTCTTTTCCTTAAATTCAGATCCTGTATTAACTTTTATATTATTTAACTGAAATAGAGAAGCCGATGTGATGCTGATTCGGGTTCTAATAAAAAGCAAAAACTTGTGTGAGACGGTCTCACGTGTAATATTTTGTGAGACATATTTCTTATTTGAGTCATTCATGAAAAAGTATTATTTTTATGCTAAGAGTATTACTTTTTATTGTGAATATCGGTATGATTGACCCGTCTCACAGATAAAAATTCGTGAGACCATCTCACAAGAGACCTACTCCTAATAAAATGATTATGATAAAAAAGATTAGTATTAAAACCACTTATTTAACAAACTGTCTACTTTAGATTTTAAATTTTTCATTTTTCTTTTCAAAATCATTAACTTCTTCATAAACTATAAAATTAATTACTTTTTTTAACAGTAAAAGTTATTGCAAACATTTTCTAAGTTTTATTAGTAGTTTTCTTGTGAAACAGTCTCACTGATTTATATGTGTGAGATAAATTGATCCCAACGGAAAAAAATTATCCGCACTGACTATAGTTGTTCATTTGTCCCGAATTTATTTTCCCAACCACTTTGTGTCTTTGTCCATAAAATGCAAATCCTACCAAATATGAGTCACATCTACATTATTCTTCTAGCTATAAATTTGTACATGCACCACTCCACGTGGCCCTAACTTCCCCCACTCTCACACACAGCACATAATATATTTTTTTTAAATAATAATAATAAATTTTTTAAAATTTAATACCCAAGAAATTAAATAAATAATAATAATGATAATATTGTTTTTTTTAAGTAAAAATATTTATTTCTACTGCTCACCAAATTCTAGGCATTGAGCGGCACCTCCCGAGGTTCTCTTCCAGCTATCCTCGTTCCGAAGATTATTTTCAGGGAAATACAACTGTGTACTAACTATACATATACACATTTGATTGATTGATTATTATATTAGATTATATTCTGGGAAACTGGTGGGTGTTGAGCTCATCGAATCCAAGGCTGGATCTTCCTTTCTTAGGCGTGGCGTCCCCAGGGAAAATCTGGTGCTTCGGTGATTTGTCCATGATTTGAATCCGTGTGTTCTTGGTGGGTATTTTTTGTATTGATTTTGCGTTCAGTCTATTTGCGTTTGTTAGTGGTTTATCTTCTTATTGTGATATTTTTTCCCTCTCTGTTACAGCTTAACGGGTGTAATATAGACTCTCAGACTGAATACGAGTACGAAAGGCACCAAGTTTCATTGTGTTTTTGTAGATTTTGTACAAGATTCAATTTTTTTTAGCGGGATTGCTTGGAAATTCAGTAGTACATAGATTAAATTATGGCCTTGGATCAGAACTCAATACCCAAATCTTTGCGCCCGCTAAATATTGTACAAAATGTGCCCGAGGACCGAATGACGCCGTCTGTGACTTCATCGGGGAAGCCCATAGAAGGGTTTTACTCAAACTCATCTACCGATTTAGTGGGTAGCCCTGGATCCGGTCATGCTGTTTATTATCCTGCAACAGTTCCTGATGCTGGGTTTATAAATCTCGGTTTGAACAACGCGGTTCCTGGAGTAGCTAGGTGGGTCCAGAATGTAATGCCACCGCCACCTCAACCAGGTGTTGTGGGTCCCACAGTTAATTCAACAATAGGGTACGCTTGTTCCCCTTACATGGGAACACGGGGCGTGGGCTCTGATCATACCAGTGATGAGGGTGGTGATGATTCTGTCTCAGGGCGGAAGGTTAAGTTTTTATGCAGTTTTGGTGGGAAAATATTGCCACGACCAAGTGACGGGACATTGAGATATGTTGGCGGACAAACTAGGATATTTAGTATAAGGAGAGGTGCAAGTATTGGCGAATTAGTTCAGAAAGTGATAGATATTTGTGGGCAGAATGCGGTGATTAAGTACCAGTTGCCAGGTGAGGAACTTGATGCCCTAGTGTCTGTTTCAGGTCCTGATGATCTTGAGAACATGATGGATGAATATGAGAAGCTGATTGAGAGGTCTTCAGATGGGTCTTCTAAGTTGAGAATTTTTTTGTTTTCACCATCTGAGCTTGAGAGTCCCGTCCCCATTCATATTGGGGATCTTCAGGATGGTGGACAGAAATATGTTGAGGCAGTGAATGGGATTACGGATGGAATGAGTGTTGCTGGTCAAATTGCTAGGAAGGCGAGCATTGAGAGTGCTGCTTCTGCTCAGAATTCAGATTTGAGTGTTACTGAGGGTGCTGAGAGTTCTAGCCCTGCTCAGGGAGAGGCTCATGGTCTGCAATTCAACTGTGGATTTTCTCCCATGGGAAATCCTGGTGTGGCGCTAGAGTCAAGTTCTAGAATGATGTATGCAGATCCTAATCATGCACCACATATTGATCCTTCTGTAGGTCCATCTCCTGAACAAGAGGTAGAAAGACATGTCCCTCTTACTGTCCCCCATTCAGTTCAGGGGATGGCTTTTCCAGCTTCTCCTTACATGCAGGCTTATTTTGATTCTCATCGGGAAACTTTAAACCCTGCTGGCTATGTGCAGCTTCCTTCTCAAATGGGGTTCCCTTCACAGATCTTGCAAGCAGTGTCTCCCGTATACAGCCAACATCCCATCCCTACTGTAGCTCTACCTCAACAGTTTCCACCTTCTATACATATGACAATGAATCCTTCCATCATGAATCCTGGTGCTGTTCCTTCCCTGATTCAGCCGCGACAAGTTCGTGTGGAGCATTATCCGGCAGAACATGCTGTGGCTCATAGGGTTGTCCAACTTCCAACTGAACAAGGGCATAGTTCACATCATGCTCAGGCTCCATCAATGTATAATTGGCATCAAATTCCACATTCTGAGCAAATCACCTTCTCAGAGGGTAGCTTACCTCCGCAACCAGTTTTTGTTTCTGATGTAATTCCTAGATTTGAAGACTGTTATATGTGCCAAAAAGCTTTGCCACATGCTCATTCAGATACAATAGCTCAGGAGCAAAAAGAATTTCCGTTAAGCACATTGACTGACTCAAGATCAGTATATCATAGTCTGCACTTGGATGACCGTGGACGCGCAATAAATAGGCCTGCTGTAACTGGACCCCTTTCAGAAGGGTTCACAGAACAATTAGCTGCTGGGGCATTGCCAAGAGTTACAGGTAATGAGGATCCCGAAAGTGGATTTGTCCAGACAGAGGGAAGTGGGGTTTCATGGAAGTTTGAGGAGCAGACCATGGATGAGAAATCTATTCATCAAAAGCCAGAAAATCCTGAACATTCTAAGGTGACATTTCCCCTTGGCATGACGGCGACTAGTGCAGTTCAATCTCCACTTGGTATGCTTGTGACTAATACTCCTCAATCAATGCAAGCTAATACTGTGCAGCCTCAACGACAGGTTATACAGGGGACGGCAATTAGCGTGCCTCTGAATAATGATTTTGTTCCCGTTGGATGCACGCCATTGCAGACTTCAGATGATGTCTTTGGTGTATCCCCAGACCAATTCGCAAGTAATCTTGCAGGTGGAAATCCTAGAGACGATTCACCGGCATTTGATTATCTGAGACAAATTGATGGGAGATTGGAAAATCTCCATATACGCCCTTCTGAAATTATGGTTGGTAATGAGCAGGTCAAATCTGTCGCTGAGTCTAGAGAGAAAAACTTATTGGAGGCACAACAGAGGGACGACACTTCATGGATGCCATCAGGAATGCCTGGTGATAAGGAAGCCGTTGCAGTCGAGGGAAATAGCACATCATCTATGTGTCCATCTTCTATGGTTGGAGAAATCCTAGACAACTCAGCATCTTTATTTAGCAACCAGGATCCCTGGAACTTACGGCTTGATTCTCATTTCCCTCCTCCCAGGCCTAATAAAATTATTAGGGAGTATGCAGGGCCTGGTAATTACTTGAATCCAGTGATAGAGACTCCAGTGGACAATGCATCTTACCAACCTAGAGGAAATTTGAATCAAGACTTCAATCTAAATCATATATTGTCCAATAAAGGTGAGAATCTATTCTCCTGTTGCATTTTGGTTTATATGGATCACTTGTGTGGTTACTCATGACCTTATCTTATTTTGGTTAAAGTCGAATCAGATGAATTGATAAAACAAGAACTTCAAGCTGTTGCTGAGGGTGTAGTTGCTTCTGTTCTTCACTCACCTGTTCCTTCAAATCCGGACCTATCACCAAATGCTTGGAATGATTCTTCAACTATGACCCAGCAAAATGGTGAAGTTCAACCACCAACTGTAGAAATGCAGCACAGTGATAAATTTGAGGTTTGTGGTCGTCTCTTCTCTTTCTTGTATGAGCACCTGAATATGGGAATTATGTGCAACCGGACTTACCTGTTCGACAATTTTATCATTCAGGAAATCAAGGCCAAATTGCCAGAAAAGATAAACTTTGGGTTCCCTACATCTGATGGCATGGGTCGGTTGCAGGTATCCTTCCGCCTTAAAAATGATATCTTTTTGCGATTCCTAAATAGTGTAGGGATCAAATCTTACCATTTAATCCTTTGTTGTCTGTCCGACCTTTTCATTTTTCTTTTCCTTTTCCTTTCCTTTTCTTATGCCAGATTATAAAAAATAGTGACCTGGAAGAGCTACGAGAATTGGGTTCTGGTACCTTTGGTACCGTTTACCATGGAAAATGGAGAGGTACAGATGTTGCAATCAAACGCATCAATGATAGATGTTTTGCTGGGAAGCCTTCAGAACAAGAACGCATGGTCAGTGATCTTGTACATCACTGTGTTGATTATTTCAAACGTCCAATCATTGCTTCCCCCCCCCCCCCCCCAATTTTCATGTTTTGATTCATAAAATGATCAGAGAGATGATTTCTGGAATGAGGCAATCAAGCTGGCTGACTTGCACCATCCAAACGTGGTTGCTTTTTATGGGGTTGTGCTTGATGGCCCTGATGGTACAGTTGCGACTGTTACCGAGTACATGGTGAATGGTTCATTGAGGAATGCCTTGCAGAAGAGTGAGAGGTAATAATTCATCAAATTGCATTGTAGTAGTTAATTACTAGATTTGTACCCAAGTCATGTGTTCTTTCTTGATGTGAGGTGTCTATGCACATATCTTGTTATCTGAAATAAATCTCACATGCGAGTGCACAGCCAAAATGTTCCAACTTTGGGTGTGCTACCTTACAAAAAACTAATACATAAGTCATAACCCTTCTTGTATTCAGAATTCCTGACAAACGCAAGCGTCTTTTGATTTCCATGGATGTGGCCTTTGGGATGGAATACTTGCATGCAAAGAATATCGTACATTTTGACTTGAAAAGTGACAATTTATTGGTTAATCTTCGGGATCCACATCGCCCAATATGCAAGGTATATATCTGACATTTGTATCCATCTTACACAATTAGTTGTTTGTGTGTGTTGAAAAGTTCTTATTCTGCCTCATCTCAATTATAACAGTGTGATCTCTATGTCATAAATATTAATGTGATGAAATTTTGATGGTTTGGTGTTGTGTGTGTGTATGCTAATTTGTATGTGTGTGCATGCCAAACTTAATTGGAGCTTTGCACAAGCATGCAAGGCTGCTGCCCTTAGCTTGTTATGATGTTTGGCCAAATGCTTGAACAATTGTACAGTTAAATCAAATGGGAACTTAGTAGATAGCTACAAGTTCTGATTGAATCTTGGATTGTGGAAGCTGTGTCACTGGGGAATCTATTTCTGTTGATGTGCTTTCAAATTTATCTCTGGATTGATGGCCACTCAACAAATGATGATGATGATTATAATTTCTTATTTTTACATTGACAGTTGTGGCATTGGCTTCCAAAAAGTCGTCATAATCATAGCTAAAACCCAGTGCTACAATTGCATGGGATTGGAAAATTAATGGCAGCAATGAGCTAGATAGTTTCACTACTATTATGGACAACTTTGCGCATTTGAAATTATACAGTAGCCTTCTATTAGCTTCGAGCCTCCAAACCAATCTGGTATTGCAATTAGCTTAGCTTATTGTTGTTATTCTATGTCCAGCTTGTTGACATGGATATAGAGAATTGCATTGAACACAATTTCAGACCAGAATGGGTAGACTAGGAAAAGTTAATTTTTCCCATGAGTGGAATCAGCAAGATGGAGGGGAAATTTTGTGGTGCACCAATGAAAACCACGTGACCATGCGTGAAACATGAAGTTTCATTTTGGAAAATTTCGATTTTGTTTGGTTGTAGTTTAAAGCTCACTATTTTAGCTACTTAGTTTGTTTAAAGATGACTGCTTCATAGTGGTTTTAGTTTAGTTGTATTTGGCTTTTTATGTCGTTAGGCTCAAGAATCTTAATTGTACGTAAAGGTTATGTAATGGTAGAGGGACAAGAGAATTGGGAAGGAGAGTAGAGGGAGACTGGAAATAGAAGAGAGAAAATATCAATAATTTTGTTGGTCAAAACCTGTTTAATGTGATCAAGTGGACAATTTATGGACCTATTATCTTAACTGAAAATAAAAAGATAATAGACAAATGACTACTAATAAAATGCATTAAATAAAACATTTCGCGCAATAAGTCGATCAATTTTACTACTTCCCCTTCTGTATATGCCTAAGATGGGTTTATGATGTTCTTTATTTATGCTCTACCGCACATAATTTGATAAATAAAAATGGAAGTGGGTGGTGTACTAATTTACTGATGATCCATGCAAAAGGAAGTGTGCACTTGGATAATACGAGTTGCGAGAAGCTATATCGAAAGTAGTCCAAGTACATCATTCTGTACCCAGAAATTACCTTGATATAATATATTTTATGAATCAGCAGACGGTTTGCAAATCTAAGTTTGGCTTCTCCTAGCTAGATTTTGTGCATTCAAATTTGTTCTCAAACAACCTTTAATTTTCGTCCTCCATGCACCCTTCATGGTTAGGGGAAAATTATGTTTAATTCCCATCATGTGTCTGTGTTTTATTAGTCTTCATTTGTAGGTTGGTGACCTGGGGTTGTCCAAGGTGAAATGCCAGACACTAATTTCCGGTGGTGTGAGGGGAACACTTCCATGGATGGCACCGGAACTTCTTAATGGCAGCAGTAGCCTTGTTTCCGAGAAGGTTTTTCTTTGATTCTTTTTCAACTCCGAAGATCATTACACTTTACTAACCTCCAACTTGGAACCAAATCTGTAACTTTCATTCAAGACCGAGAGATGTTTCCATATAAAATGTTTCCTGAGGCGTTAAAAAAATATTCAAAAAAGGCTGTCCTGAAGGGCAATCAAAGACGTCATTTCTAGATTATTAATTTTCAATTGATAGGCCCTGAATCCGCATCGATCATCGATATTTCTTTTAAGTTGGATTTTATTCTCATGGCTTCATTTGCAGGTTGATGTGTTTTCATTTGGAATTGTAATGTGGGAGCTTCTAACCGGAGAAGAACCATACGCAGATTTGCACTATGGAGCCATCATCGGTATGGCATTCGTGCATTTCTAACACTACCCTCTTTGTACCAAACAAATTTGGTTGCTTATGAATCATTCATGATATGATAGGTGGTATTGTGAGCAACACGTTGCGTCCGCCTGTGCCTGAACCATGTGATCCAGACTGGAGAGATCTAATGGAGAGGTGCTGGTCATCTGAACCATCGCAGAGGCCAAATTTCACGGAGATTGCTAATGAATTAAGGGCCATTGCGGCTAAACTCCCTCCTAAAGGACAACAGCAAGTTTTGTCAACAAATTCTCAAGTCAAAAGCTGATTCTAAGATGTATTGTCTGAATTTGTATTGCGGAAAACTTGGCATGGAAGATGAATCCACACGTTTAGCTCCAAATACTGATAGAAAAAAGAATAGGAAGTTTTAAATTCAAATACTGATATTTGGATCTCAAAAATTGTTCAACCAACCTAAAAGAAAGCCTGTGACCACCTCCGTTTGACTGCGGAACACAACCAAATCGAAATAATCTCGCTAATCTAAGTTTGAAATCTTGTTTGGGTTCTTCGTGATTTGACAGAATAAATGCAGCTGAATGTCACAACAGTACACGGATCGATTTTGCTCGAGAGAAACATTTTCAAATAAATATGCATACCAAAAAATGCAACATACAAGCATGAAGAATTCAAGGTAGAGTTGGGGACAGGGTAGGTTTTGCAACTAAAAGTTCACCACAATCACTGATGTACAATGTCTTGAGAGGTCTGTTCCAGGTTGCACGAGCGGTTCTAGCTCTTTCATCCCCTATGAACTCCGCAAATTCGTTGTATTGGCGGATTCTTTCAGATGGTTTATAAGTCGGAATGGAAGCCACGGCTGTGACCACATCAAGCCCTGTGGAATGCAGCCTTATGTTTAAGAGCATTCTATTAGAATATAAACAGAGCCCAAACAGAAGTTTTGCGCCGTGTTACAACATAAAAACAGTTTATCAGCAAACTCGTCACGTGCATCACAAACATTTTCTCTTAGGCTATCAACAGACTGACTACCAAGTATTCTAGGCGCTTACATGCGTTTCATTCGGCATTCGGAACTGTTTGGCAGTGAAAACGTCGAGCAAAAAACAAGATTTACTCATCCTCAAGTTAACTTCTATGCTAGAAAAATATAAGGGATGTATCGAGTAGCCCAAGAGGCATGAATCTTGAATCGAGACACAGCTGATGCCCATGTAAAATCATCAAGAAGTCCAACGAAATTAAGCTTTTATCACAAATTTATCAGACGGGTTGATTTCAAAAATTAATTAACTAATGGATTCAACCATCAGTCTTGATCTCATTCAGGACCAGGATTCATGATTTTAGGGGCATGAAATACAATCAGGATTCAGGAGTATACCAAGAAAATGGATAAAGGTAGTAACAATTTAGTTCACCGGTTCAAAAATATAAAGATGACATTTTTAGACCTGGATATAAATTTGCAATAAGATTGAAGCACCAGGAATTTAGCTAAATAACGAAAGATGGAATAAATGAAACTGAACCCACCTTCAAGAACTGACCCAAAAACAATGTTGTTTCTATCAAGCCGAGGACACGGTCCAGGACCAGTGGTAATCAAGAATTCCACATTATGATAGTTGGTATTCAGCTTCAAATCATCGTCATCATCATTCTCCGACAAGCACAACGAAACCACACCAGGCCGCGAATGCTCCAACAAAAAAGCTTTGGAATCAACAGTCTCCGTATTTCTAACCAACTGTACAGGCGGCGTAACTTCCCCTTTATCCTTCCTCCCCTGCCGACCCGCCACAAAGAATTCTCCGGGAAATATCTTGTGAATCAAAGTGCCCTTGTAACTGGAGCCGGAGGAGCCTGTGCACATGGCTTTGAAATTGGAGACAGTGATTGGGAGGAGATTGCCGTAGAGTCCGAGGACGAGGCGGCCGATGGGCTCCGAATCGGTGCAGAGGGATAGGTCGTACTCACCTAGCGTACGGCTCTGGAAGTAAGACGGGCAGAGGTTGAGGTCCAGGAAGACCCTGTCGGTGATTGTGGTGTCTGGGGAGGCGGCGGAGGATGATAGCGGGGTGAAGAAGGGGAGAGCAGTGGAGAGGTACAGGAGGGAGCGGCGACTGAGTGGAAGCTTTTGGTGGCAGCGGAGGGGCGGAAGCGATGTCGGAGTGGTGGGGCAGTAGGCGCAACGCATGGCTACAGCATCATACGGTGGAAAGCAATGCTTGAATGGCTACACTTCGTTGGGATGGTAATTTTGCGGATAATATTTTTCTGGATAATCCACTAGTATATATATCTATTTGTGGAGAAAAATATAATAATTTATATAATAATTGAATTATAATATGTTACAATGTAATTTTGAAGAATTTTCAAAATATTTCTTTTTTTAGTTCTTATTTTTTCGTGAAAAATTAAATTTATGTGAACAAAAATCTGAAAATTTTATTAATTTTTCAATTTTAATTTATTTTTTATAAGAATATTTATAAAAAAAAATTGACTGACATATACGTAACGAGTAGGTCTCTTGTGAGACAGTCTCACGAATCTTTATCTGTGAGACGGGTCAACCCTACCGATATTCACAATAAAAAGTAATACTCTTAGCATAAAAATTAATATTTTTTCACGGATGACCCAAATAATAGATTCGACCCACGAAATTGATCTGTGAGACTATCTCACAAGAGTTTTTGTGATATGTAATACATGGACATGAGTTTAGTTCATATTCAATTGTGCATACATACAAGGGCTGAGAGTCCACCCTGGCTCTATTTTTAATTGTTTATATTGTGATTTTAGCTCTATTTTTAATTGTTTATATTGTGATTTTAGCTCAACTAGTATTTAGTTCAGTAGTCAAGTAGAAAAGAATAATTGAATCTAGAAAAAATTAAGATTTTAACCAAGAAAATCTAATTTCTGTGAAATTAATTGACTGACATATATTATTATTTTTTTGTTAAGAAAGTTTTTAAACAAGGCGATATCAAATTTCTGGTTCCTGTCATTGTGGCGTATACGGTAGTTGATGAAACACTTGTGTATCAAGTGCAGAGCTCGAATAAATTTCTCAGAAGGAGACAATATTTCACTCGAACATTCTGGCAACAAATGTCTGGAAAAATCGGAAAAGAGACCGAGTAAAACAACCAAATACGCTAAGATAATACACAAAAACTCTTATTCTGGTCATCCATGAAAAAGTATTAATTTTTATGCTAAGAGTATTACTTTTTATTGTGAATATCGGTAGAGTTGACCCATCTCAAAAAAAAAATTTGTGAAATCGCTTACTCAAGATAATATTCGTAAATGCTCAAAGAAAATCCATGCTATTTTTTTAAAAAAAATTATTGGCAAAAACTACCTAAATTTTTCTGTAGCCGTGCAGATCATGAACACATCATATGAATCTGAATCTTCTACCATATTAAAATTCTTCGATGTTGAAAAATCTGTAATCTTCAGAGTGGTAAACACAAGATAAATACAGGTGATTTTGATATCATTCACAGGCGACAGGCCCACGTTTTTTTTCCCTTCTACAATACCAATAATTGTTCGATTCTCCCTATATTGAATGTGCTGCTCCCCTCTTTGTTTTTCAGGAGAATGGACTGTTAGAAATTTCTTAACATGCTTCTACACGTTTATGAATATGATAAACAATATGCGGAAGTGAATCGAACGTTATCTCTGGCCATCGAATAATTTATAATTTTCTGTTTTCCTCCTATCGAAGCTTTCTAAGCACTCAAACTCTCTGTAGATGGTGTATTTTGTTCTTATGAGGGGTGTGCTTCGGGACCTCAATCACCGTTATTTATAGACATTTCTCATACTATCGATGAGTTTATCGGGAGCTCGAGAGTCAAAAGAAGAGGCGCATACGTGTCTCAATTTTCTAAAGTCGAGACGGTGCATGTACCGTTTTTCAAAGTCAAAAGAAGAGGCGCATACGTGTCTCAATTTTCTAAAGTTGAGACGGTACATGTACCGTTTTTCAAAATTATAGACTATGACCGTCGCTATTTCTCATTTCTTGTTTTTGTTATGGGCCATTTTTTCTTACGGGAAATTTAAAGAGCATTTGTACCATGGCTTCTTCATGATCGTAACACTCTTGTGACGAGAACAAGCTCTGGAATTTGCTTCTTCTGATTTAAAGTGAAAAGAGGAAAGGTCCACACAAAGGCTCGACAAGGAGGAAGAAGCTGTTAAAGACGTTGATACTAATCTCCGAATCTATTCATATTTTAGTCTTATTTTTTTTAAATGCTTTCAAATTTGGTTACAGGGAGCCAGGCCTAACCTTCAATTTTTCAGAAACGTAAATTTGATGCATTGTTCACAACATGTTTTGAGTTTGTAATAATGGAGAAATTGAATGTACTTCGACTTGCACAAACAATTGTTAAGCTGCTCACCAATTTAACTGAATCCTCACTTTTGCATTCTCTACCCCTAACTGATGAATTACAAATATTAGAATACTGAGAAGAGATGGAGGAAGCTGATACAGAAACAACACAATCTTTCCCGATTTTTCGTTTGGGGAATGAAAGGGTCCTCCGTCGAGAACCGGAATGTGAACATTTGTCTTTCAAATTATGCAGTGCGCATGAACAATTGCGATGGTATGGCCTACGCTCAATATCCATGTTGCACACAGATAAACTTCCGTCGAAGACACACCGGAACATCATGTCTGCTGATCCGGTGCCCATTCTCTTCTCTCTTTATTTTCTACTGAGCGTGCCTTTTGCAGTACTTCATGTTTACTCAAGGGTTTATATAGGAGAAAATTGTTTATTGACTGATGATAATAACTATGGTGATGTAGGAATAACCTAGAGACTGAGAATGTCCATTTGGTATAGAGAATTTTAATTAGGGAATCACTTAGTTCTGTGTGACAAAGTCCCAACACTTTTTACAAGGGAAAATCTTGATCCCTACTTGTGGGGAAGCATGACGAAAGTCACCATGTTTTTGTTTCCATTCGTTTGGAATTATGTTTGCTCATAGGATGCTCGAATTTCTACAGAACTAAGGATATTGTGCTTTACTTTGTCTTCACTTGATTCCATTCATCAACATTTCTACAATTTTTACTTCGTCGATGTTAATTCCTCTACTTCCTACATACGTTTTATCAACTGATTTCTGAAAAGAGGTTTTTGTTCTAGAATTCAAATGGATTCCCCGCTGTAATATTCGTCTGTCCTACGTTATCAACAGTCACGAAACCAAAAAGTGACCCGCAACAAGTAGTAATTTTAGTTCTTTTGGTTTCATACCACTAAAACAAATTATTGTCTCCCCCATCGTGTACTACTTATATCAAATATTATGAGACAATTTGAATTCAATGAAGAATATTGTTTTCAATAATAATAAAAACTATCTTTTCTTCAATCTCATGGTTTTTATTTCTAAGTTTTGTTTAAACTTTGATGTGCATCATCGATGATGCTTTCGGGCTATGTGTTAGTTTAGTCTGTTCCCTTGTTTTGACCGCACATACTTGTCAAATTGGTTGTTTACAAAGCTTCTCTGTAACAGAAAACTTGGGCCTTGATGTGACTAACTTGCCTTTCATGTGATGCCATGGTTATTACTCGTAGTCCCGTTCTCCTTGAATAAAGATTAATCAAGCCCAAAAAGGAAAACATATATAGCTTAAACAGCATAAACAAGAAAACATTTACTTGAAGAAGTTAATGTGGCTTACACGCCTAACCGAACAACATCAATTTCATGCATATAGCCATAGATAAGATAACATATGGACCAACATGGTTAAAACTCAAAACGGAAATTATTTTTCTACGACGGAGTCCAAATGTAAACCTGGCCTCCACTTGTAGCCCCGGCAAGCATCCCAACGTTGCACGGATGCGCATCAAAACGGCATGGAATAGCAGAAACCAGTTCACTTTGCAAGGTAGTGACAATTTTTTCATTGGCAACAGAGATGACATCAATTCCTCTCTTCATATTACCAATGAAGACATATGAGTCATCCCAACCCCATATACCTCTGATCCAAATCATAAAAAAGGACATGTGAATTATTGACGATTTCTTCATATTCAACCCACCAAGATTACAACTTAAAGAAATCAAATTCATGTTGATGATATATAAATCATCCATAAAATTGAAAGTACTTGATATTGATACTAGTTCGCCTTCACTTTTGTGACTGAAAGAAACATCTTACCTAAATGTGGAAATCCATCTTCCTGTTTGGTTATAATGAAAAACCATAGATTTGTCCTTGTAATTTGGACCACTAAATAAGCCAACAGTGTTATCCATGCTGCACAAACAGATGAAAATACACAAAAATTTCAAGAACTTGTTTAAACAGATATGATCAAGGCCACTGAACGAGCATGAAGAAGATTCCAAGCAGCAGCTTGAAATTTAAGAGGCGGAACATATTTTGCAGTATACATTCTTATTGATTATGCATTCAACTAAGAACTCGACAAAAATGAAAACATTCATATTAGTTAGCCTTAATCTGTAAGAAAGATAACCCCGTACGAACCTTGTAGTTGCCAGACACTTCCCAGTTGGTGAAAAATAAGCAGATTGTATGGCTCTTTTATGCTTAATAGTCTGTAGGGGCTTTGGTTCATCTGCACTCAAGAGTCTCAAATCCCAAATGCAAGCAGTCTCATCTGTGGAGCTCGTAGCCATGAGATTACTGTTTTCTGAGTTAAAGTCTATGGTGTTAATCCTATCTTCATGCAAATCACATGACGACACGGATTTTGCTGCTCTCAAATCCCATATCTTGATTCCTCCTCGGCCTTCACTAAAGTATAAGGACTTGTTGTCGTGTGGATTTAGGGCCATAGAGTATATAGTGTATTCACTGGCAAAAACCATATCAAACACCTCTTTCTCAACATCTAATAACCTCACAAATCCATCATAGCAAGAACTGTACAACTGCAAAAGTCAAAATAAGGAAATTTCAGTGCTCCAAAAATAGTAAACAGATCTAAAAGCATGAATATCATATTGAGACGCAAGCAATACTGGCCGACCACTTCACATAACATGAACGATGTGTGCTGTAATGCAGGAAAAATGTATGTCCTAAATTTTTTTTTTTTGATTACAACACACGCGAGGGGAGGGATCGAACCCGGGGAGCCAGTTAATCTGGCGGAGGGTGAGACCACTGGGCTACAAGCCCGGTGTCAATGTATGTCCTAAATTACATGCTTAACAAGTACAAAACTACAATTTTTTCCCGGTTAATGCATCCACGAGATATTTCCTGCATCAACATTGTTTTACTTCTTGGGGCTTATATACAGAAAGAACAGTATCTTAAAAAACCATTCCGATGATTAAGAGTTTATTTTACCAATATATCGTTTCACATTAATCAGTCTTATCCCAGCTTCTCAGCCCAACCACTGCAAGGACGATTCTATGTTTCGAACAAGTATCTTACATTGATTTGTTTTAAAAAAAGTTCAGGATATGAAACAATATTCTATAAAAATCATGACTTGTGGTTGCAACTCCATTCTACTTCCTTTCCGGAGTCATACTTAAAAGTGAACGAATAAATGAAACACATAGCAGACGATTGTTTAGCCTTGTACCCAATCCTTCAGATTTAGCCAAAAAATATACAAACATAAAAAGAACCAAATATATAGCAATCACATAAAAAGCATCATGAGATGTGGTCACCTTTGATATGGAAAATGGATCTATCACAATACCAGAAATTGGTCCCGAATGTGGGTGATAAACATAAATTCCCCCATCATCTTCTTCTTTTGCTTCGACATTCCAAAACCCGATATTGCCAAACTTGTTCCCTACTACAACCATTTGCATATCAAGAGTTGGGAAAAACCTTAAATTCAAAATTCTCCCAGGCACCACCCTTGCTATATTATCGTTCTCCAATTTCAGGGCATCTACACGAACTGAACTGTACACCCTTTTCCGCCCCTTTAGCTGCTCAAATGGTTTGCTTCTCCTCAAATTTTCAATGGAATCACCGGGAAACTCACAACTCTCACGCAAAAGGGATTTTTCAGAGCATCTTAAAATGGTTGAAACAAGTGTCCTGTCTAAGGAATTATCACTGGTGCATGCATCTCTCATTGCAAGGGGGACTGGTTTATAACGGGAATTTGTAGATGTGGCGGTAGTTTTCAATTTCGGAATTTTCTTCGTCTGATTGTCGTCATCGTTATCATATTTCAAGCCACCAGCAGTAGATGCGTCAGGAGGCACTCCACGATTCCTCAAAGACCGTCGTAGCACCACAGGGGTTTCCATTTTTGGTTTCTTTGTCGGACTACTTTTATAAGATTTACACTGAGCTCTGCGATGGCACAGGTTTAATAAATGATAGATTAGTACTAAATAAAATTTAGGTATATTCAAAAGCACAAAACTACAAAAGAAGCAATTTTTCCACAAAGAGCGACGTCTGCAATTCCTCGAACAGGAGATCTACAGTCGTGAACTATAAACCAATCAATCCCAACAACAATGTTACACATAAAAACACTTATAAAAGGAGGAAATCTGAAACCTGTGGCGTTTGGCGGCGGCGGAGAGTTCGTTCACTCTAGAGTGAATCTTAAGCGCCGCCAACATCTCGCCGTTGCGCTTCATGTTCTCCAGTCGTCTCCGCTCGTATTCCGTGATCTTTTCACGCTCAGCCATTTCGCTTCTTGCTTGTGCTGTAATCGGCGCAGGATTTTAGGAGATAACATACGCGGCTGCGCGCGTTATCATAAATGAAATTGGCGGGAAGAATGTCTGATTACGTGGCAAGTTTACGGCCGTTGTCATANCATATTTCAAGCCACCAGCAGTAGATGCGTCAGGAGGCACTCCACGTTTCCTCAAAGACCGTCGTAGCACCACAGGGGTTTCGATTTTTGGTTTCTTTGTCGGACTACTTTTATAAGATTTACAATGAGCTCTGCGATGGCACGGGTTTAATAAATGATAGATTAGTACTAAATAAAATTTAGGTATACTCAAAAGGCACAAAAATACAAAAGAAGCAATTTTTCCACAAAGTGACACAAAGAGCGACGTCTGCAATTCCTCGAGCAGAAGATCTACAGTCGTGAACTATAAACCAATCAATCCCAACAACAATGTTACCCATAAAAACACTTGTAAAAGGAGGAAATCTGAAACCTTTGGCGTTTGGCGGCGGCGGCGGCGGCGGCGGCGGCGGAGAGTTCGTTCACTCTAGAGTGAATCTTAAGTGCCGCCAACATCTCGCCGTTGCGCTTCATGTTCTCCATTCGTCTCCGCTCGTATTCCGTCATCTTTTCACGCTCAGCCATTTCGCTTCTTGCTTGTGCTGTAATCGGCGCACGATTTTAGAAGATAACATACGCGGCTGCGCGCGTTATCAGAAATGAAATTGGCGGGAAGAATGTCCGATTACGTGGCAAGTTTACGGCCATTGCCATAATAGGACCGCGGTTTGCCTAGTTAATTNCACACACACACACACACACACACATATATATATATATATATATATATATATATATTAACAATTTGTGAGATTGCCAATGAAAAATGGTATTAATTGATAATAATCATCATTTCAAATAATAATAATATATGAAAAATGGTGTAAATTTCAAGTTTGAATATTTCTTATTTACAGTAATAATGACAGTAAAAGTTAGTTAATTGATTATAAAAAGAAAGATGGATTAAATGTGCAATCGATTTACTTTTTTCTCTTATAATAATATTCACAATTTAAAATGAAATTTGAAAGTACACAACATCAATCCCAAAATAGATGTAAAAAATTTGGAATTTATATTTTAGAGACAAACTCGATCCTACGAATGCCTAAAATTTAAATTCAAACATTCATGTTTCCTCCGCTCTTCCGAAAAATAATTATCTCTCTTGTTCGACAAACTATGTATTGTTGTTGGATGGTTTCGATGTCCAATCCCTTTAGCTTCACTACTGATTCGGCGTGTCTCTTTGGAGTGTGAAGCTCTCTCAGCCTGTTGTAACATGTTTCATGTAGGACTATTATCAAGACAGAGCTACAATGATGTTTAAATCAAAAGGATTTCCCAAGTTTTCGAAAATTTTGAACTATCTTGCGTCGTGTTGATAAAGTCCACGAGATGAGCAGCCTTGCCAAAAAAGGTGTGGACACCAGTGGCGATAACCACAGCCTCGAGCTCGCCTTGCTTGCTAGTGGAACCGGAGAACACTCCATCACCATGGTGTTTGGTTACAGGAAGGGATTTTCCAGTGAGGGCCGATTGATTGATCTTTAAAGGATCACCCTTCCAAGAGACAAGCATCACCCTGGATAATATCTCCCAACTTGACACTGATCAAATCTCTAGAAGCAAGGATGGATGCTTCTTGCTCGTTCCAATTTTGCATCCCTCAAAACCTGCAAACAAAATGAATCATGCCATTGAACAAAAGTATCTGATAAAGAACTACGTCTAGATGATCAAGGGTACCTTGCTTTTAGGTGCGAGATCAGCCATAAGGGCGGCTGCAGCGTTTCCTGCATTGTTTTCTTCAATGAAACTAATCGTTGAGTATAATAAGAAGAACGATGACACCGATGAAATCTTGCCAATCTGGAGGCTTGCCCTGCATTTACAATAAAGTTAGAATATATACTGAATATATGGCCTGAACTAAGACAAAATAAAAAACTCGAACTCAAACATGATTTAAACATTACACCTCCATTCCCCAAAACAATGGCAATAATGGCAGCACACTCCATAACAGTGAAAGAGGATTCAACATAAATCCCAAAACGTGAGGATCTTGCTTTCTTTTTTCTCCTCGAGCTTATTGTAGCATAAAATTTGAAGCTTTTTCTCTGCTTCTGACGTCAAACCATCTTTAGTACATTTCAGCTGCCTGAAAACTTCCTCAGTGGGCATATTTTCCTGTCATGCATAAAACATAAATCATCCATCACATGGAAAACTCAAGAAAACGCAGTTGCTGGTGGATCACATGCCGGAACCGAAACCGATACTCACAAGGTCAACTTGTTCGTTCTTGATCTCTTCCAAGGAGAAGTCCGGGGCCATGGCGTTGGTTCTTTGTCAAGAAAGCAAGCAAATTGAAAAGAATATTTTATTTCTAATTAATTTTTGTTATTTATTTAAATTGAAAAATAAGAGTTTTATATTTTTACATTAATTTGATTTGATCTAATAATAAGATTTATTCTTAGACTTGGTTGACCTAATATAATCTTGATATTTATCCCATATAATTTGTTTTTGGTATTTATCTCTAAGATATAATATCTTAGATNTTCAGTATTGGAGATTTTCATGTTGATGAATTTGTGTAATTGATTCACGTTTATACCGTGTTGCTGATTGGTGTTGAAGACAATTGAAGAACAACAATGACGCAGAGTATTGATCGAAGAGTGTTATTTTATTTGTTTTAAGCAACTTCAGTTTATGCATCTAGTTTTTAGTTTGGTTTATTTTGTTACATTTTAATTCTTTGGAGTGTCAAAGAATTTGTTTTTGTTATTTTCACTAGTATTGTTTTGTGTAAACAAATTATATATTTTTCCAGTGAATTTTTGCCATGAGGCGTTGCACACAATGGCGGAGTCACATGCATGTAGCCCGGGTGGCACAATTTGTTTTTAAATTTATATGTAAATTTTGGAATAATATGATATTAGTCCGGGTAGATCAATTCAAAATATTAAAAAATTTTAGAGTTTAAAATTCTAGCATGAACATAGCCATATTTCTGGCTCCGTCAAATACTTGTGCATAATTTAAATTCAGTTTCTATTTATTCAAGTTATACTTGTGTGTCAATAATTATTTTCCGCTGCATGTTTTGTGCTCGTGTTGACAATATCAGAACACAACACTAACTTCTGATAGACACAATATATTAATTTCTTTTACGTTTATGATCAACAGCCCTTTCACAAATTCAACAAGAATATGAAAGAAAAAAGACTGGGAGCAGAAATCTCCCTCTATCTCTCTCCCTTTTACTTCAAATCAATGACACAAATCTTCTCTCTTTTTATGTTCCCAGGCCTCCATGCAAATCAGTGAACACGCACTTCAAACTAAAAAAAGGGGATGTCTTGGAAAATACAGAGGGCCTCTTTTGTTTATATTCGAAGTCAGAACCAACACGTTTCCAACCTCTTGTTCCACAGTTTTAAGAACGTGAGCATATTATTTTCGTTGTCAGCTGTTTCGTACGTTGAGTTTTTTACCTTAAAATATGACCCGCTAATCATGGGTCACATTAGACATCTTCAAAGGTTTCTATTTTTTCATTAGTACGGTTATACTGAGATGTAATAGTATCAAGCCATTTGTTAATTAATCGAAACACAACTCAGTAAAAAACTCGTTTGAGATTGTTTATTAATCTCCCGAACTCGAGCTCAAGCTCGGTTAGTTTTTTGAACCATGAGTTCTTGTCCAAGATTGCTATATTATTGAAATATACGCTATTGAGATCAACATATCTCCTAAATTCTCATATATTAGTTGACTTTTTAGTTAAAGATAATCGAAGAAATAAAAAACGAGCTTGTTTAACAACATCGAAAACGAGCCTGCTTAACTAATCGAGTTCAGTCATACTCGTTAAATATATCAAACGAACTATTAACGAACCTAACTCGAACTATTCACAAGTTTAATAATTTTCAAACAAGTCATAAACGAGACGAGAATCTTATCTTTTCCATCCCTAAGTTACATGTGCAATCTAATATATATTCACATAGATTAAAAATAAAGATAAATATCGAACACTATACATTGATTTGGTTTTAAAAAATATTTGAGTTATATTTATCTATTTAATATCAAATTATGATCGATATTTTATCCATATTATATTTAAGTCGAGGATATTTTAATTTGTAGAAAAAAGTGAAACTTGATGTTTTTACATTTTATTGCTAATAAAATTAGATAGCATTATTTTAAAAAAAAATGGTTTTTAATATAGTTTTTGGCTTTATTGCTCTCGTGATCAAACTGAATTAATATTTTGAGATATTTCTTTCTTCTTTTTTTTTAAGAATATAATTCGAGGTTTTTTTAAGCTTAATTAATTAATTAGTGTCTCGACGCATATAATTTATTCGGTTTATATTTAAATGAAAATCAAAATATAATTATAAAAAATAAAAATGGATTAAAATGTTATTTTTATATATGAAATAAATAAAAAAATAAATAAAGGTGAAAAAAAGACCAAGTATCCATGGAGCTAGCGTAGTCCGTAAGTTCCATAAAACTTTTTTTTTTAGTTGCTTTGGTTGACTGCAGAACGTTTTCATGTTCCGTTGTTTGTTGCCGTGGATACACGCGCCACCTCACCGAACTTCGATCCCCTTTGACTCTGCATCTGAATTCAGTTCTAGACACCTACCGATGTCTACCTCCTTCCGTATTGCCGTTGTTGGCGACGTCGTAATATGTCTCCCAATATCTTTACTTACATGTTTCAATGGCGTACGCATAAAATTATTTGTTCGGATGAGTGATTTTGCTGCATACAATAGATTCTCTGAGTATCATTGTTTGATTTTGGAAAATTTTTGCCTTTTTTGAAGCATGATGATTGGAATCTAGAGGAAGATACCAAGGCTTTGCAGGTGTTAAAGGTATCTTTTCGTTCTATTTAATGGTCTGGATATCATTTTGTGATTTTTGTGGCAGCTATCGGCTAGTGTGCTTAATTTTTAATTGTGTAAAAAGTCAAGAAACATTAGCGGCTATTGTTGAGTGTGCAGTTTTGTTGTCTTTTCGGCGCTTGTGATCAAATAAAGTAATGTCTTTTAGCTAAGGAGAATTTCAGATTCCTTGAGTAGTGGAGTAGATAAACTCTTGAGTAATGGGCTTCTTAGCGAGCACAAAATAAAGCATGAACCGAGTAGGGGTGGATACCGTGGCTTCTAGGAAGTAACTAAATTGTATTTCAGGCAATGAAGATACTGTAATTGTACTATGTTTATCTTTAAAATTTGTCTCATAGAGGGGAACCTTAAATCCGTAAGGAAAAAATGATAGGCAGATTAAGGAGTAGTATTGGCCTTTTGAGACATTTAGGATGTTGGCTGTTGCGGTGGAAAGTGAAGAGTAAAGTGTTTAACATATTTGATCTTGCTAAATGGACTCTAATATATTGACAAATGCCATGGTACAAGTTTGCAAGTACATCTAGTACTTGCTTTTGAGAACTGAAAATTGAAATTAGCTACAATTTTATAGAGAAAATGTCTGTTGGAATCTCAAGGGCCTGCAGATGTAGTATGATTTGTGCATATTATGGGGGAATTTTTTTCCTATTAAATTCCATCAGATATTAGTAAATGAAATTACATGATTTTTGTATTTAGGAACAATTTAATTGAAGAAACATATTATGCTTCCTAGGTGGCGCTTGTGATTTTCTTACATCCTTTATGGTTTGTACCACTGCTTGTTTTTAATGTCTCTTTTGTTTTTGACATTGTTGGAAAATGCAGCCAGACCTAGTGCTATTCACAGGCAGGTGCTCTGCCCTAACCATCATTGCTGTATATTTTACCTATTGGCAGGCCAGCTTTCTTATTTACTTCCTGCACTTCTTTAACCTAGATAATTGGTAGAAGATCCTTATCCCCTCTTCCCTCTTTTCTCGGTTTTTGTGTGGTTTTGATGGTGCAGGAACTTTGTACAGGTGATTTTGGCAATGAGAATGTTGATATAGTTGGAAGTGTTTCCAAGCTGGAATTTGCAAAAGCAGTTATTTTGGGAAACCATGATGCCTGGAATACTCGTACGTTCTCTGCAAGGTGAGCTTGTAAGTGATTTAGATTAGTTATTGAAGCTGAAAGGGATTTGAATTTATGGGTAACATGCCTATTTTCTCCTGAAATCTATATATTTTCCTTTTCCTTTTGATTTCTCACGGTTTCATGTTGAAGCTCAACTCCAGCTTTATGCTATCCACTTCGTCCATCTTTATCTTTGGATTAGTGATATGGAGCATAAGCCATAGGGTTAAAGACTTATTCAGCATTCGATTCAGATCAATTTGATGTTTTTATTTGATTGTTTAAACAGAATTTGGATTAATATATTATTCAGGTTTTCACACTCTGGTTGTCTGCACATTCTGTCCCTATTTTGTTTCCCTTTCTCTCATGTACTCTTATTGTCCTCCCCTATTCTCCTTCTCCTTCTCCTTTCTCTTCTCCTACTTTCACATCAAGGTTCAAAATATGGATTTCCTTCTTCATGCACTTATTGTTTCTTTACTTGGCTTGAACTTACCCTCACCCTCCGCCCCTCCCCCCACCCACCGTCATGCACTTCATGAATGGAAGAAAGGTTATGGAGTTATATGATTGCCACCCTTTCAATGTTATTTACTGTACTGTAATCTTTCTTTGTAATTGATTGTATCATTATAATAACTCTAAAGCTCTAATAGTCTCAAAATGTTCATGAAGGGAAAAAGATGCTGTTCAACTCGAGCTTGAATGGTAAGTTTTTTTGTTTTTTAATGTACTTGAATGGTAAGTTTTGCTTCAATGAAGCTACGAGTTTACAGTTTTTCCTTTGTTTCTTATAGTGTTTATCTTTGATAGATATAATTAAATATGCACCTAATCAATTTATCTTTTGTTTCCATGGAATTTTAACAAAACTAGTATGATATATGCTTTCTAAAAAGGCAAGAAAATTCCAGATAACAAGAAACAACATTCCCTCGCATACAAGAAACAACGTTCCTTCATACCTCCTTAACCTATTGTAGACAACTTTGTTGGAAGCATACATTAATATTGTTTATGGTCCAAAGAGAAAAACTTAATATTCTGCTCGAGAACTGTGAATCTGCTATTTAATACTAAATTGCTAAAACGCCCATCATTAGCAAACTTTGCCATTTGATATTGCATATAACTTGCGGAGAGAATTCTTATTTTGTTAGAATGATGTATTATACAGTTATCTTTTTGTCAAACGGATCACTTGGAGAATGGAGCCTTATTATTTGTTATCGTGGGATAATGAAATTATATCTTAAATTGTTAGAGTTGATAAATTGTGTATATCAACACTAAGAAATTTTTGATAATCAGTCTCGGCGATGAGCATGTGGCCTATCGACGAATAGATTTTCCAAATTTGAAGACGAGCGTTGTTGGTGGACGGCCGTTTTCTTGTGGTGGTGATCATTTGTTTCGGAAAAAACTTCTGATTGCCAGGTTAGCACATATTTTGACTTTTATCTGTCATATAAGACTGCAAACTGCAGACAAATGTGTTTATCTATATCTATATATCTATAAAAGTGTGGATGTTAAACAAAATTTTTGCATTGTGATTTAACTATATGGCCAAAAATTATGTATTGTTTGTATCAATTGCATGGGTATTGGTGGAAAAAATATATAAAATTTAGGGTCAAATTTGAGATATTGAATTTGTAGAAGTCAATGTACTGCTTATTCATTTAATTGGTGCATTTATTTTTTTGAACTCATTAAATACATGTGGGTTATAATAGTGTTTTTTATTTTTTTAATAGTTACAACGCAAGAAACTTTGAAAATAATGTTACATAAAAATTGAATAGATATTTAATGTTAAAAATACATTAGAGAAATAACATTTTTTTGATACATAATTATTAGAAAAAATATTAAAAGAATAGATTTTTGAATAAAAATATATTTTTCATTAAAAATATTAAAAGAAAAAACATCTAAAAAATATATATTTATCTATTATACTTATAAAAGTGTAAAAATAATAAAAAAGTTTTTCATTGTAAATTTTCTATTATCCCCTTAAATTGTGTATTGTTAGATTAATTGCATGGAAATTTATAAAACAATTTTTGGGAAATCTAATAACAATGATACATTAAAAATGAATATTTGTTTGATAATAAAAATACATTTTTTATCTATATCTATATACCTATAAAAGTGTGGATCATGGGCCATGTTTTCCAATTGTCAAAAAATATTTCTATATACCTGTAAAAATGTGGATCATATGCCCTGTTTTCCAATTATCAGAAAATAAAAATGACATCCTTATCAATACAAATCCAAAAGCTCAATAAAGATATATATATGCAAAATTCTATTTGTTGTGAGGAGAAAAATTAAATATCAAAAAAATATATTTATTCCACCTAATATATAATTAATTAGTAGTCTAATTATTCAACCTAACATATAGTTAATATTCTAACAAATGCTAACGAATTATCACTACAATATACATTGATTGTAGTAATTTATATCAGTTCAAAAATAAAATGTAATTCTTATGCTAATTTTCTCAAGTAATTCATTTTTATACTACCTTTAGATGTTTTGTAACATATTTTATGGTTTTTTAACTAAGAATTGAAATTAAAGAGTTTAATAAATTATTTAGGAGAATTTATATCAACAATTATGAATGTTAATATATTAATAATATCATAAAATATGAATCTGTTACAAGAATTTGGAGAGTTTAGCTATAACAAGAAATTTAAAGATTTTAGTAACATTTTTAGAAAAAAAATTTATATCAGACAAATTTATAAATTCAATAAACAAAATTTTGTAGTATTTGAAACATTTACTAAGAATGTTTAAGATTTTGGCATTAAAGGTCTAAAAATAAACCCGACCATGGTTTTCAAGAACAGTGAAACCAAAATCAGAACTAAAATCTTTTCTTGGCTTCAGTTCCAAAATCAACTCTCATAATATTTAAATTTAAGCATAACTGTTAAACAATTAGTTTCGCCGTCTCATATATTGTGTGACTATTTTATTTGATATTTAAAAATGAATCATTTTAGCAATTTTTAAAAAATTTATATCTCAAGACAAATTTATAAATTCAATACACAAAATTTTGTAGTATGTGATCTTTTGATTTATAATTTTTAATTTCTATATATGTTTTTTAATTATATATGAAATTTTAAGAAAATAAAAAAATCCACAGTCAAGTAAGTGACAGAAATATTGCATATAATTTGACTATGATACAATTCTGAAATTTAAAAAGCAAATGATTTAAATGTTCAATACTACGATCTATTTGATATTAAAAAATAGATCATAGAAAACAAATAATTCGAAATATCTAATATACAAACATATATAAGCACTAACCACATACAAATACATAAAAAATATATATATAACAATGATTTGTATCTAAAGGCTTGATGAAAAATATAAATTATATACGTTTTAAAAATTATTCATTAACTA
This sequence comes from Primulina huaijiensis, assembly GCF_012295235.1. NCBI lineage: Eukaryota > Viridiplantae > Streptophyta > Magnoliopsida > Lamiales > Gesneriaceae > Primulina > Primulina huaijiensis. The sequence continues at coordinate 3,601,825 of NC_133310.1, read as the reverse complement.
ATGTATATGAAAGTTACTTGATTGTAAAAAAAATTATGTATTCACATCTATTTTTTCTTTCAAGTGAAGTAATAACTATTCATATGAAAATTTTATAATGTAATACTTATATAAATTTGATTTTAAAAGATAGTAAAAATTTTAAAAAAATGCAAATCTGAAAAAAAAAATTATAACAAATTTATATGTTATATTCATGATTATTTATTAAACGGTATAACTAAAAAGTCACTTGGCTTCTTATTTTCTCAACTTTGTATCTACTCATCAAAATCAATCATCAATCAAAGTCTTAAATATGTAATGCATGAAAAAGAGATATTAATGAGCAATTAAAAACACAAAAGTTATTTTCTTATGTAAAAAATATATATATGACGTAATCTTTATAATAAATATAAATTATAATTATCATTGATTAACATTTGTCAAAGTATTAGAGCTTTTATATATGATATTTTAATATCTTTATTTAATTATTTTGAAATCTAACTAATTCACCAAATACAAAAAATAGGTTTTTTTATGAAAGTTTATTTTTTGGGTTATATTTCAAATTTTTTTGGTGAAAATCATATCGATAGTTTAAAATTTTTGTTTAATAATTATTTTATGAGTTTATTTTATTTTATTTTATATTTACTATATAATTTTATTTAAATGTGTTTTTCATTACATACTTNTTAAAATTTGTTTCAGTTCATTTCGTTCTATATATTATGCTCATGATAATTTATTATATAACATAACATCAACAACTTGAATTTTAATTTGGGAAACAATTTTGAAAGTAAGTTATATAAGTTCTTAATTAATTTATTCGTCTAATATTACAAGAGATTAAATCCAGACAAATAACAAAACGATTCAAATTATTTTTTTAGAAAATCAAAATTTTAATTTTTATTATATAATTGGTATTTACGTGCATTGCACATGCGTCATGATAGTATACTTGAAAGAAGAATATATACTCAATGTGGAAGAAGTATGAAGTTGAACATAAAATATCATTTTGTTTGAGGATATGTGAGGCTGCTTTGGGGAGATTCCAATTATTGTACATATTGCCAAAATTTTCTAGATATGGTGTGCGTGACTTCGCTGACAGTGCAAAAAGGATATATGACGCTGCTTTGAGGACTCCTGTCGATAATTCAGTTATATTTCTTGCTCATAACGGACCTACAGGTGTACAAATTTGCCTAAATAAATGCAGTTTGTTTACTTGGTACATGAATTCAAAGTTGTATTATATTAATCAGAACTGTAAGTTCATGCAGGCCTAGGCACCGATATGGATGATATTTGTGGCAGGGACTGGATTCCAGGAGGCGGTGACCATGGAGATTCAGGTAAGCTTCTGAATTTTTTAATCCTTGGCTTCTTATTTTCTCAACTTTGTATCGCCCAAGTAAGATGTTTGATCAAAGTACTGGCTGTTGTTTGATTTTTAATAAATTTATGTGCAACTTCTGATACAGATTTAGCTCAAGCAATTTCTGAACTAAAAATGAGCACCAAAATATGTATCCCATTGGTAGTGTTTGGTCACATGCATAAAGAGCTGGCATATGGAAATGGTGTCCGAAAAATGTTAGTGGTTGGCGAAGACAACACTATATATCTCAACGGGGCAATTGTTCCAAGGGTTAAACGAATAAGGGACAAAACAGGAAACAATTCAGAGAGCTCTAAATTGCGAGAAACCTCAATCCCGATATCAAATGCTCAAGGCACCCTTCGAGCCTTTACAGTCATAGACATAGTTGATGGAAGTTTGATGAAAATTGTCGAAACTTGGGTTTCAGTTACTGGGGACAGAACCGCAATAGAAACAGAGCAACTTTTATTCAAGCAAAGTGGCTAGAGACAGAAATTAGGAACATGTAACAGTTTTATAGTCTAAGCCATTGAACAAAAAAGTCATCTCATCTAGTTCATCTTAAAAATTTGTGGGGTCATATCTTGAACTCGAATTACAAAATCATGCCATGTAGAATTTGAAAGATTTTTGCAGATTGCTAAAGATCAAAGATGAGTTTGCTTGGCTTATGATTGTATTTGTTATTTTTTTTGTTCTTTGTGGGATTTTTTTTATTCACATGTGAATGTGTTAAAGATCAAATCTCACATTTTCAAGAAATGATTTACTTAAATTACTTGAGAAGTCTGTTGCATTCATGATAAACACTTGGTATTCTGACCCAGGATTCTAGACAGTTGGAATTGGAATAATTTATGAATTCATGCTTTTAAGAGCTATTCGTAATGCAGCTGTTGACCGACCTCCATTGTTATGAATCTTGGTAGTTTGTTGACTGGGAAATTAGAATTCCTTGGTAATTACCTAATATTCTTCTTTGTCTTCTTCTGCGTTTTTTTTTTGGCCTAACAAGTATTCAATTGAACAGGCAGTCTTCAAGTAACCTTACAAGCTTAGATCTGTTGACTCATTTTTAATAGTAGTTATTTGGTTGGAGCCCTCCTTTAAAAAGCTTTATGTTTCAATATTTAGTTATCTTTATGGCCTACCTTTTGTTGGTAAATATAAATACTCTCAAAGCATTTAATTCTTTGGGCTCTTAGCTTTTGATCCACTCAGTCTTCAGCTTTAAACTGTGTAACATTTAAAAAAGAAATAATAGTTGTAGCTTGCCCCCCACATCTTTGTTTGGACCTATAATGAGTTGTGGTCCTTGTGGATATTTTGTTTTATTATCGTGTTTCACTTTTTTTTACTCTCTATTTTTATATATGTATATTATTAATTATAAAGTCATTGTCAGACTTGAGAATATGTGTGGCATTCATTTATATACTGATGGATATATAACTTAAAAGAAATGCAAAATAAGCAATTGAAGTGGAAGTTGTGGATTGTTTCAATGGCCAAAAGGATTTGTTTGTCAACATAAGCAATGAAACAATATACATTTTGAGTGTATCTCTAGGTTTTCTTTGGTAAGAAACTGACATACTTTGGCTGTTAGTTATTGATTTTTTTAAAAGTTATTTTGCATTGATTATCTAGGGAAAAAAGTGTTCAATGAAGTAAAGTTTCACCGAGATGATTAGTATCAAGCCAATAGGCAATATTTGATTGCAAATATAAATTTTCACATGAAAGAAGAGAAGTTTAAACTGAGATTTGATAGGCAATAATCAAATACACACGCAGTCATACTGATGTAATGAATTAAATGTTCTTTCTTGATTGTACCAATTACTATTTCAAATCTTTTACCCATTTTTCTTGAAAATTAAAAAAAAAAGTTGGGAAAGGAAAAAGAAAAGGAAAAGGAAAAGGAAAAGGGGGAACAAATAATGCATGAATGAATACGGGGAAGTTGGTGAAAAATCTCCAATCAAAATATTTTTTTGGGTTCACTCCCTACTCACAAAATTGTGGTACTATGTCATATAAAATGTGGTACACTTAATGTGGAAATGTGGTACACTTCATGTGACTTCATGTGGAAATGTGGTACTAAAAAAGTATCCANAAAAAAAAAAAAAAAAAATTATTTTATATCAATAATTATAAAATTTACAACTGAAATTGTGTATTCTCATAAAACTTTGGATTTATTTAATATTTGTGTGAATACTGTGCAAGCATATCTTTAAAACATAAAATATAATATAAACGATCGATTGATAAGAACCTCCAGCTACCAAAATCAATACCCCTTGTGTCCTAGAAATTCTAAAATTGGTCCCAGATCGTAAACAAATTCCACAAATATAAACAACCAGGGTCAAACTTGACTTTTAACATATACATCAATAATGGCTGCCCATAAACCATCACATAAAAATTGTGTACGTCTCTGATTTATGGCAAAAACTTACTTGATCTGATTTCATGTGTCGTATTTTATGAGATAGATTTCTTATTTGGGTCATCAATGAAAAATTATTATTTTTTATGCTAAGAATATTTTTTTATTGTGAATATCGGTAGGGTTGACTCGTCTCACATATAAAAATTCGTGAGACTGTCTCACGAGAAACCTGCTCCTCATTTATCATCGTTTATTACAATTTACAACTCATCCACGAAAAGTAAACAACTAAGAAAGAAACATGCAACACACAAAAACACATACTTCCTTCTCTTTTGTACTTTGATTTCCGATTCCCTGTCTCCATCCTCCGCTTATATCGGATCTTCCTATATCTCCATTATTTTCATCGTCGATTCACAAAACCAGAAAGCTAGCGCAGAGTTTTTTTTTTTTAAGGAAAGCAAGAAAACCCAAAAAAATAAAGAAAGATTGACATATCTATATATGTCCAACAAAATTAAAATTCATTTCCCACGATTTTGCATGTCGAAAGAGGTGATTTGATGGCTTAAGTGTTGTGGGTTGTGTTAAAGATTGAATTTTTCGAAAAGGGTCTTCGTAAATTCATGGGAAATGTGACGTCCAGCGTGGCTGCAAAGTTTGCATTTTTTCCGCCAGACCCACCAACGTATGAAATCTACAGAGATGAGGGAAATGGAAAACTATTGATGAGTGGATTGACTGCTGACAAAAATGTTGACGTGCATTTGCTTGAGACAAAGGACTGTAACAAGATTGTGGCCACATATTGGAAACATCCTGCGGGGAGATTCACGATATTGTACTCTCATGGTAACGCTGCTGATTTAGGGCAGATGCAAGAGCTATTCATTGAGCTTAGAGCTCACCTTCGCGTCAATATTATGAGGTCTGTCGTTAGATTCTCTGTTTTTCTTGATCTTATGTTGTCATTTATGTGAGCAAATTTTTTGTATGTCTTTATTTTTTGGTTGTTTCATCTCTTGATGGTTCTATTATTCTGCTTTTTTGTTATGGGCATGGAAGGGGATTTGGTTGTGGAACAACGGTGATTTTAATTTGAAAATTAAGTTAATTTGTGGGGTTTCGAATTGTTGTAGGCTGGATTTTGAGGGCTATGGTTCGATATCGAAGAGGGTGTGTTTTCCTATATTTTTAACAGCATAGTTATTAGTAGGCTGCAAGCCAGTCGGCTTGACCCGTTGAACTAGTACTTTCAGATTCAACAATTCCGTTGTTTCGGATACTAATACATTAGTTTTAGTTAGAATATTTGGTCTTCCCACACTCTTATGAGTTACAGATTGAACTGCATACATCTGTATCATTTTGCTGTTTTGCCCCAGTTTTGCCTTTACTAATTTGTGTTTCTGTTTGTGAGTTGTGATCTCAATTAACTGATTTAATGGTTGCTCGTGTCTGATTACAAAATGCATTGATCGACCATTGGATTTTGTATGAAAAAATATTTAGACATGAGGTTATAGATTATCATGTTTCTCACTCTTATTCGCATTCCATGTTCTTTTGCTCTATTGCAGCTATGACTATGCAGGATATGGCGCCTCATCTGGGAAGGTGAGAAGCGGTCTTTATTTCTTTCTTGGTTCAAAATACTTTTTGAGCATATTGTTTACCGCATTAAAATTGTAATAGGAATCAAAAGTATACAACAGAAGTGATTCGATCTCCGTATCAATATGAATAATAGAATAAAGAAATTGTAGAGCAATTCTGGTTGTCACTGTTTTACCTTTGGTTTATTGAGAAATGATCTTTGCGAGTGACAGCCATCTGAATTCAATACATACCACGACATTGAAGCTGTATATAATTGTTTGAAGAACGAGTATGGAATCAGGCAAGAAGATGTGATTCTTTATGGCCAATCTGTCGGGAGTGGTCCTACGTTACATCTCGCTTCTCGCTTTCAAAGGCTGAGGGCTGTCGTTCTTCATAGTGCAATTCTTTCAGGCATACGAGTTCTGTACAATGTCAAGGTGACATTCTGGTTCGACATTTTCAAAGTGAGTCTGTCAACTATCTGTCAACTATCTTCCCCTTTCGTACTTAACATGAGCTCTGATTCTCCTTGTCTTCTTATTTTTTCCAGAACATAGACAAAATCCAGAATGTCAACTGTCCAGTTTTAGTCATACACGTAAGATTTCCCAAACCTTGTGAAAAAGAATTACTGCTTGATTCCTCATTTGTAAAAACAAAAACATTTACAAAAGCCAAATCAACAAGCTAGATAATGCGGTTTCAGGACTTCTCCATCTTCTCTTTATAAGGTAAGGTAAAAAAAAACTTGTTTCTATGTGTTGTTTCCAGGGTACGAATGATGAGATTGTCGATTGGTCTCACGGTAAGCGACTGTGGGAACTTTCCAGGGAGAAATATGATCCTTTATGGGTCCGAGGTGGTGGACACTGTAATCTTGAAACATTTCCAGAGTATATCAAACACCTACGCAGATTCGTGAACGCGATGGAGAAACATTCTTTCTCGAAACGAAGCAAGGTAGCACTTGCTCCTGCCCCGAGCGTAACGGAATCCAAACACAACAGATGCTTGAGATTCGTCAAAAAATAAATGCTCAATTCTTTATATCTCGCTTAGCAAATACCTCAGACTTCATTTGGTGTAATTTTATCAAAAGATTGGACGCGCATTACGCGAGTCAGATGCAAGTTTAGTGGATTCAGTGGATGTTGAATTAGCAGAGTCGATATGCTTTGGGTATTTGAAAGTAGAACTGTGGTTCTTGAAGCTTTATCCCATCTGATGTTGATGCTTTAAGACATTGTTGATGCCTTTGAAAACATCCTTTGACGAAACGGTCGATGTCATATCTTTTGTAAATACTTTTCTATTCTTTTCTGCTTTTCTTTTTAGGCACCGATGATCTTTTGTATCCTGTTTTCTTTGTTATTACTATAATTTTTATTATTAAAATGTTTAAAAAAAATGAATGTATTTGTTGAAAATTAATATTTAAAATGTGTGTTGAATATTTGAATGTTGAAAATAAGAGTTGTAAATATTGAAAATTAGTGTGTGATGATGTAGGTAATGATGATTTTTTTTTTGGATTATTTGTAAAAAAATTTTATAAATAGATCTCTCATTTGTGAAGAAAATCACAATTGAGTTGAGAGAAAAATATTATAAAGTGTGTAGTGTGATAATTTTGAGAGTTTGAGATTTTTACTTTTTACCGTAAATTTTTATTTTTTTACAACACGTTATCAGCACGAAGCTCTAAAAGTCCTCCATATTTTTCCAAGCTCCGAAACAGAAAAAAGGTAACAAAAGTAATAATATTTATTTTACTGTTTATTTATTTATTGTGTATATACTTAATATATAATAGAATGTTATTATAAATAATAAAAATAAATTTTTCAAAAAACTTGTTATAAATTTTGGGAGGATGTTAAGACGACATCCCACACTCCCGGTAAGGGATACGACAAGTATAAAAGCCCTATAAGATTTTTAAATAAAATATCTTATGACACTTCATTATAATATTGTGATATGATATACATAATTATTTAAAACATTACTAATATTATATACACCATATTATTACCATAAAACTATACAAATACATACATTTACTTTCTTGTACACCAACGGTCATAAACGGTAACAAAACGGCTAGTTTTTGCCCTATAAATATGATCTCACAAACATATTCAATCACTCCAACTTTCTCTTCTTCTCTAAAATTATTCTTCATCAAATTTTTGAAGAAAAAAGAAGATGGCTTTCACAAAGTTATTTTTAATTATTTTGGTTATAATACTCACGAATCTTGTACTTATCGGAGAATATCCTCCTCGTGTGTTTTCTTTATTTTTACGAATGCTTGTATTTGTTGTTTATCCATTACTTTGTATTGTAATATTCATTAACTAATAAAATGCATCGTAATTTTTTTTAGTACCACCATGTCAAACTTGGCAAAGCTCGAATTCATTGCTCTTGATATTACGGGGAAAAATTATATGTCATGGACTCTCGATGTAGAAATGCATCTTGAGTCATTAGGTCTAAATGAGACCATAAAAGAAAATGACATATGCACATCACAAGAAAAGGCAAGAGCCATGATATTTTTGAGTCGACATCTTGACGACGGATTAAAATGTGAATATCTGATTGAAAAAGATACCATGGTTTTGTGGAAGGGATTAAAAGAAAGATTCGAACATATAAGGGAAGTTATACTTCCGACCGCCCGGGATGAATGGAATACGTTGAGATTCCAAGATTTTAAGAAAGTCAGTGATTACAATTCAGCGATGTATCGAATAATCTCGCAGCTAAAATTTTGTGGACATGAGGTTACAGAATCGAAACTGCTTGAAAACACATTTTCCACTTTTCACGCATCAAATATAACTCTACAATAACAATATAGATTGCGTGGATTTGCGAGATATTCTGAACTCATCGACTGTCTTCTCGTGGCGGAAAAGAATAATGAGCTGTTAATGAGAAATCATCAGGCACGACCCACTGGTTCAACTGTATTTCCTGAAGTAAATGTCGTAAGCAAAAATGAATGTAAACCTGGAAACCAAAATCATAGTTATAGACAAGATTTTGGTCGAGGACAAAATCGAGGTCGTGGTCGTGGACGTGGACGTGGACGTGGACGTGGAAGTGGTCGTGGTCGTCGACACGACCGTGATTTTGAAAATAATCGAGATAGTTATTTCTATAACTCATCTCAAAAGAGCGTCCCAAACCATCCACCGAAAAGGCATCATGAGAATATGAGTGTTAATGAGAATCACTCAAAAAGATTTGAAAGTTCTTGTTTCAGATGTGGTACTCCAGTACATTGGTCCCGTATTTGTCGAGCCCCTGAGCACCTTTGTAAACTTTATAAAGAATCATTAAAGGGAAAAGAAAAGAAGACCAATTTTACTGAACACAATGAACCTTTGAATAATTCAACTCATTTTGATGTTGGAGATTTTCTGATTGATTTCTCAGACAATGACCAATTTGTTGGTGGAATAGATATGTGAAAAAATTTTATTTTTCCATGTACTTGTATGATAATATTTTATCGTGTGTTAAATTTTTAAATATGTATTGTATTTTATTTTTATAAATGTATTGTCAGTAATTTTATTTCATTGCACATTTTTTTGAAGTTCAAATATGGAAAATGCTATGAACCAAGCTGAAGTTTGCATACCTGATAGTGGTACAACGTACACTATCCTCCGAGATAAAAGATATTTCTTGGAACTAAAACCAACACAAACAATGGTGAATACAATATCAGGTCCTGTACACTTGATTAAAGGATGTGGTAAAGCACAATTTTTGTTACCTAATGGTACAAATTTTTTTATCAATGATGCTTTATATTCACCACAATCGAAAAGAAATTTGTTGAGTTTTAATGATATATATTCCCATGGGTATGATACTCAAACAATGAATGAAGGGAATGAGAAATATATGTGTCTTACCACATATAAATCAGAAAAGAAATATGTGATTGAAAAACTACCAATGCTCCCTATTGGATTGCATTATACACATATACGTCCCATTGAATCAAACATGGTAGTTGATAATTCTTCAATATTAACCAATTGGCATGATCGATTAGGACATCCTGGTTCAACAATGATGCGAAGAATTATAGAAAATACACATGGTCATCCGTTGAAAGACCAGAAGATCTTTCAGGATAATAAGTTTCAATGTAAAGCATGTTCTCTTGGAAAACTTATTATAAGAACATCACCAGCCAAAATTCAAACTGAATCATCAATGTTTCTTGAACGTATTCAGGGTGATATTTGTGGACCAATCCATCCACCATGTGCATCGTTTAGATACTTTATGGTATTAATTGATGCCTCCAGCAGATGGTCACATGTATGTCTATTGTCAACTCAAAATGTTGCATTTGCAAGATTACTTGCTCAAATAATAAAATTGAGGAATCAATTTCCCGATTATACAATCAAGAAAATTAGACTTGATAATGCTGGTGAATTTACTTCCCAGACTTTCAATGATTATTGTATGTCTATGGGAATCATTGTTGAGCATCCTGTTGCTCATGTACATAC